>NC_056735.1:660791196-661051196 GCF_019279795.1 Protopterus annectens
AAAACTGACAAACAATTACTATGCAAAACAGTATAATGAATATTGGATAAGTGCGCATTGTGAGTGTGTGTAATGAGTTTACACAATATACTACATACATATCAAGGAACCTACTATATTGTGTATGTCATATCATTTCTTGGGTCTAAAACATCTCTTCTTCCTAAGGATGGGTCTGATATTAACTCTCTCATTAAGGCCCGGTGGTTTATCATCCTTGCACCTTATAATCCACCTCATCTCACATTCCAACGTGTGATTAATCAGATCACCTCCTCTGCTACTCTCTAACACTTCCTGTACCACACAGAATAAAAAAGTGTGTTGAGGTCCTAACATCTTAACGTGTTTAGCTAGGGCATTGGTATCCGTGCCAAGTCTGACAAGGTATAAATGTTCCCTGATTCTCTCTCTCAGGGTCCTATTAGTCTTTCCTATATAATAGGATGTACAGGCTTGGCATCTAGCTAGATAAATAACATTCTTACTCATACAGTCAGTCCCTGTGCTAAATCTATAGACAAAATTGTTGTTAGGGTTAAGAAAAGTGGTACTAGTATCAATAGCCACACACTGGTTACATCTACCACAAGGCATGGTATTGTAATCAAAATCACAACGTTTAACCCTTTCTCCAGAAACCTTTTTTATTTATTTCTTTATAAGGAAACACTACAACATATTCAAGTGCACTAAGGAGACCATCCGAATGGATATAATATTAAAAATGGTGAACTTCCCTAGTTTACCCTTGTAAATATTTGTTATATCTATTTTGAAAGTTGTAGTATAACTTTTTCAAAGTGTTTTTTCCACAGGAAATGTTTTCCTTATAAGGATTTGCTTCTAACTAGCAGTATAATTAATGATTCTTAATGTTTAATTGATATTTTCCCGCCGAATTTCAATTAATTGGATATATGGTTTACTATATAAAATGAATCTATGTTATTTAGAATTTGTAACCTGAAGAAGCGCATTGTTAGATGCGTGAAAGCGCTTGTTTTATTCTAATAAAATAATATTTGCTGCTATCGTGGAGGCTTTGGTGATTTGTTGAACAATCTGCACCTTATTTCTTTACTGAAGCCCTGGATGGTCGTGCTGGGTCTGCTGCTGATATTTTGGATTCTTGTTTTCCTTTTTCCGGCTAACCGTCACACGATGGATAATCCTAACATTGAATTGGACTATACTCCAAAAGTTATTAATGAAGGTATGAATTGGAATACCATCTTTCATCAACGTGAAAATTCTTTATTGAATTTTAGTGTTCAAGGGAACACTGCACAGGAGGTGAATACCTACAGCGAAAATATGCAGGATTTCTATGAAGAGCTAAGAAGCTTGGAGAATAATCTCTATAAACTTCACAGATTAATCTGGCAGAGGAGACATCTGGAGGCATGCCAGCACTTTAAGGTCATTCCGCGGGGCATGCGCGTCCTCTGTATGCCTAGCTATGGAGAGACGCACCCAGATCTCCTACGAAAATGGCAACAGCTTAACTTAGAGCTTGGATATAGCTACCTAAAACTACTCATTGACTATTTCCAGCCCACGGAGAATGAACTTATTGAGAAAGTTGAAGGTGAGCATAAAAACATAATTACAAAGTACAAAAGTGAGCATTGCATATCTAAGCTGAATAATATGTTATCACAAGTGACTTTTTATAGTAACAAACTTGAACAAGTGAAGTTAAAAAAGCTGAAAAGAGACTGCAATGATTTTCATGTCGGCAATATCTTCATTTGGCCGAGGTATAATGAAACAGCAGCAGTTAGTGAGCCAAATCGGGCTAATAACAACCTGGCCAATAGCACGAATACTAACTTGACTCCCACCAATTTAGATAATAGTGCATCTAGTAGTCATGCACTTATTTCACCGCAAGCAGAAGTTGACATCACCTGTTCCAATTCATCCTTACCTTGTAATCAGCAAGGTCTAAAATTTCCAACAACAGGAGCTAGACCTAAAGAAGGTGTAAATATGCTGAGTTCCAGCTCAAACAAGGCTTCGGTTTTAAACTCTCCGCTCCCATACAGACAACGTGCCCCGTTGCGTTCCACCAGCAGGGGAAGGGGGAAGCGCAAGATGTCAGGAGACAACTGGCAGAACAGGAAAAAGAAATTCTAAATACCCTGTTTTTCAACATTTCATCTAGAGAATTAACAGAAACTGAATGTTCTATACTTAACAAAGGGTTGTCATACATACCCTCACGAGGCAGTGAATTATCTGAGACACTTATATTACTTCGCAAATTTGCCAGGAAACTGACTCTAAGACTCTTGTTTCAGAATTCAGAATGTGTTGATGTCATATCTGAATCCATGGCTCCTAAACGGAAAAGTACATTCACTCCACCGATACCTGGCTCCATAGAATGCTTTTTAAGAGCATGTGAATTTGATTTTTATAATTATTATAAAGAAAAAAGACATAGAAAATTGTTTTATAATTTAAATCAATTACAAAGAAGTAGTTTGAATCTATTATGTAATGATGAAAGCGTGGTATTCAAACCTGCAGATAAAGGGGGGGGGGGTGGTAATAATGGATTCCATTTTCTATAATAACCTGATGATCATGATGTTAAGTGATGAAACAGCATACACAAAGATTAGTAAAGCAGAAATTACACTAATAATAAAAAATGTTCAAGATTCCCTGTACGATCTTTTAATGACAAGATGCATTGATAAACAACTATATGAATACTTAGAAATAGAAGCCCCTTTAATTCCCATCATAAAGGGACTCCCTAAAATGCACAAAGGGATACATCCCCCACCAATACGGCCTATAGTATCAGGCCGACTATGGGTAACTGAGAATGCATCACATTATATACAATATAAATTGTCTCCTTTGGTAGATAAAATTCCCACTATTTTAAAGAATTCATACATATTGTTGGAAGACCTTAAAAATTCAACATGGATTGATAAAATAAATCAAGAGACATTGTTAGTTACTTTAGACATAAAGAATTTGTTCACAAGTATACCCAATGACTTTGGTGTAGAGGCGGTCAGAAGTTGTTTGAATGATTTTAAAATGGGTAGTCAGAATGAACAATTTGTGATTTGTGCATTATTGGAGCTTACACTTAATAATAATATTTTCATGTATCAGGATAAGACCTATAGACAGACATGGGGGGTAGCCATGGGCACCCCCTGTGCAAATGTCTATGCCAATATAGCAGTATATGAATGGGAAAGAACACATATTTTGAATAATGAGATCTTCACCACAAAAATGTTATACTATAGGAGATTTGTGGATGACATTCTACTGTTTTGGAATGGGAGCAATGAGTCCTTAGAAGAATTTGTCAAGTATATGGAATCTACCACCTCCTTTCTTAGGTTCACCTACGAAGCTTCTTTACATAAGGTGAACTATTTAGATGTAGTAATAATGAAGAATGGTCTGAATGGATTTACTACCTCATTATTCAGAAAACCATGCTGGAAAAATGCCATATTACACCATGAGAGCATGCATCCGCGTCATATATTTCCTAATATTATAAATAATCAGATGGATAGAATAACTAAAATATGTAGTGATATGAAGGACAGAGAGGTGCTTTTGAGGTTTCAAAAAGAATGTTTTATGAATAGGGGATACCCTGAGTATCTGCAACCAGAATCTGAGGATCAAACAAAGATAGTTTGTAGTGTTAAATACAAATCAAATGAATATGGGCACTTTAACAGATCAAGAAGGGGTAAAATACAATATGATATTAAATTCACAAATGATGTCCAATATATAAAAGAGATTGTTCAGAAGAATTGGAAGTTACTTTACATGAATCATGATTTAAAGAACATGGTAGGAGCCCATCCTACCTTTAGATATAGCAACTGTCCGAATCTGAAAAGACTATTATGTAAAGAGAAAACATTAAATATTCCTTTAGATATTAGGATGAAATATAGGCAAGGAACTTACCCATGCAATAAATGTTGTGTTTGTAAGCATATTAGTGTCCAACAATCTTTTGAAAATATGCAGACAGGTTATAGTTTTATACCCAATTTTTATGCCACTTGCGATACTAAAAATATCATATACTTGGCGACATGTGACTCTTGCAATGTATACTATGTGGGCATGACAACACGTAGGCTCAAAGATCGAGCCTATAACCATTTATATGACATACAAAAAATGAATACTAATAATGCTCTAGCTAGACATTGCCAGATATTTATATCACATTCATTTAAATTCAGAGTCCTACAGATACTTTACCCAAGTAGAAGGGAAGGTAATGCACGTGACACTTTAGAATTATATGAGTTAAAATGGATTTTATTACTCAGAGCACATATAGAGCCAGGCTTAAATACAGCGATTAATATCAGACCAGCGCTATTGTAAATATGATTGAAGTTGAATTTAATATATGAATAATTAACTGCACTAACATATAGAGTTTATAGAATATGCTCATAATTTATTTAAATCAATTTATTTGCTTCTATGTTTTATTTGATATTGTAACATGATGTAAATTTGATTTACATACTTATTTTTTAAAATATGTTCATATATTATATTTTATTTTATGGTATTATACATCATATTCTATTTTTGCCTTTTTGCACATTAGTTGATGATTTGACTATCATATACATGTATATTATTGGTGTAGATATATCGTATTTTATAATGATACTTTTGCACCATGCATTTTTGTATAGATATTTTTTAACACAAAGTTTTATGTATATTACCATATACAAATACCCAAGTATAGCACTTTACTATACGTTTTATAACAGAATTAATGCAATGTAAGATTTTTATCATAGATAAATTTCTTTATAAGGAAACACTACAACATATTCAAGTGCACTAAGGAGACCATCCGAATGGATATAATATTAAAAATGGTGAACTTCCCTAGTTTACCCTTGTAAATATTTGTTATATCTATTTTGAAAGTTGTAGTATAACTTTTTCAAAGTGTTTTTTCCACAGGAAATGTTTTCCTTATAAGGATTTGCTTCTAACTAGCAGTATAATTAATGATTCTTAATGTTTAATTGATATTTTCCCGCCGAATTTCAATTAATTGGATATATGGTTTACTATATAAAATGAATCTATGTTATTTAGAATTTGTAACCTGAAGAAGCGCATTGTTAGATGCGTGAAAGCGCTTGTTTTATTCTAATAAAATAATATTTGCTGCTATCGTGGAGGCTTTGGTGATTTGTTGAACAACGAACATTCTCCAGAAACCTTCTTATAGCGTAGCATACTCCTAAGATTAGGTTTATTCTTATACACAATCTTGGGTTCTGGACCCACCAGCTCACTTAAGTCATGATCAAGTCTAAGTACCTCCCAATATTTAATCAAGGAATTTTTAATAAACACAGCATCCTTAGTATAAAACAAAGGAGCTCTTATCACCTCTGATACAACAGTCTTATTATCATTTTCTCTCATAACCATCAGAGAAATAAGGTTGAGCTGTGGTAGATCTAAGAACACTAACATCCCGTGTGTGTTTTGTTATATTAATTTACTTTGCGGGGTCTGAGCTCCGTTGGCTCGGTGCGTTGGTGTGCTTGTATTATATATCTATATCTATATATATATATATATATATATATATATATATATATATATATATATATACATGCATGCATGCACGCATGCATACATACATACATACATACATACATACATAAATACATACATATGTGTGTACAGCATCGGAAGTGTTCAAATATGAGTATAACATGGACCATAGCAATCAAACATTCTGCTACCCCCAAACAATATGAACATAACATATGAAGAGTATATGGCAATACACTATTACAAATATGTTCTATGGACATGAGCCAAATAGGGTTAGTCACCAACACAACTACAATGACTGCAAATATCCATGACAGAAATACACAGACATCTTTCATTTAGCAAAACTTTATTACATTCCGATGTATTGCCAAAAGGATTCAAGGACTAACAATACCTGCATGTTATACAGGAAGCATTTAACAGTACCTTAATGAATCAGCCTGCAATTGCCGTAGTATTAGTCCACTAAGGGAAATAACTCCCACACACATATAGAATATGTATAAAAGCAGTTCCTACACACCTGCATCTGCTATGTACACCCACCATCTCCCCCACACCCAAACTAATTACAACAATACATACTGTCATACCATAACCAATTGTTCACCCACTGTACGACATCTGCTGAAACCTTAACATACCTGGGCAGAGACACACTAACATGGTCCTATGTGAAATAGTTGCTGTTATACAATAGACCAGCTGCTGATGTTACAGGGTTTGTTTGAACTAATCCTATTGCAGAGGGTTGAAAAGTAATTACACCAGGAAGTGTTACCAATTACTGATTATCAGCACAGTATGATACACATTTACACCAAACTAAAGATGTCTGGTGAGTACACTGTAAACTGCCTAACATTATATGCATAGCCATACAGCCTTGAGCTGGTCAAACATCCTGGCCAGACTGAAACATATGCAGAAGTATTAGGTACAGACAAACCATGCACAAGTAGCAATGTTCAGAAATATAACAGCAGTACTCACATGTAGACCAAATCTTCTAGGCATTACACACAATATGTTTCTGTTTGTCTCCATACAGGTGTTGCAATAGATTTCAAACAACACTTCCAGGCTGTCTTCCTCACAAGTAAGGCAAAGGGACAACGCCCAAGTGGAGTACTCAATTATACTCCACCGTTGCCATGGTATTGGCTAAGGGAGTAGCTGCACAGCTGATGTGCATGTAATTAAAAACTGTGGAACACCAACTGGTGGTCAGGATAGGACATGTTACTGATCTCTAACTATAAAAGGATGCCTTGTCACACATTCAAACCATTTGTATCTACCTGCAGAATAGTAAAAAATACCCAACAGAAGATCAAAACACAAACCGAAAACGATTAATATACCAGTCAATAACACCTCCAATTGCCAAGAAAGTATGTATAACATTTAGTATGTCTGTGTATGTAGTACCTGTTCTGTAATAATTACAGTGTAATCAATGCATATAGTGGAAATAGCTGTCTTGTAGTGATGTATTGTTGAGCAGTAGTAATGCTTGTAGTATTCTATGTATGTACTGCTGTAGGTCACAAGACAAACTCCTCATACACCACAAGGGATGATATATATGGGCTTAGAATTCACCAATTCTTTTCCAGCCACTGTCAGTGTCAGGGTTGGTCCAACAAGTATGTGCTATAACAGGGGATAGTATATGTTGATATATTGTAACAGTAGACATATGTATGGGTGTATTAGTGAGATGAATACGTCAAAGGTGGGCTTACTGAACAAATATGAATTGCATTGTAGGATATTGTGCCAATAACTGTGTAATTTTATTTATTTTATTTTTTATTTAGTTAATATTTGTTAACCAGGAAAGTCCGACTTGGAACAAAGCCAATTTTCAGTGGAGGCCTGGGGAGAAATGCTCCAGATGCATATCTTTGTAATGTACAGTATTTTAGGCAGATCTGTATTCCATTTTACATGGCATTTCTGTTATGTTATGCAAACATTAGTTATGTCTATTGGCAATTACAATACTCAGTAACAGGATACATATGACTTGTATTCATCTGACAGTTTAGCAGCATGATAGCAAAGAAAATTGGAAGAGCTAGGTAATTATCCATGCACCTAAGACATGTAATATCCACCTCACTAATATCATTTGCAAGCTCATACCTCTCAACTGTCCCTGATTTTGACTCAAATTTTAACTCTGTCCCTCTTAATCCCTCCTAAAACTATTGATTTTTTGAGGAAAGGTGGGGAATTACACTTAATGAATAATGACAATAATTAAGAGTTATAAACTTCTTTTACTTCAGAAACAGTGTATTAATTCATATGCTCTGATTCTGTCTGTTTCAAGTTAATAGCACTACTATTTTAAAAGTGTCCCTGAGTGTCCCTGATTTTTTCTTGACTTGTCCCTGATTCTGTCGAAATGTGTCCCCAGTTGGTTGTGAGGTCTGCAAGCAATAACAGCTGTGCTTGTGTACATGTCATGCAAATGTGTAGTGACCCTTGTTACAGGGCTGGCAAAAATGGCTGTGCACACACCTACATAGAGTGGATATTGAGAGTAGAGACAGACTGGTTGAACTTTCAGGTTTGTGTAGCCAAACCTCTCATTGCCAACCTAACAGCCGCTTGCAAATACTGTATGTAAGGTTGTGCACAGTACTGGTAATGAAACAGGTTGCATATCATCTGTAACTCCAGTGTAACATCTGCAGTAGGAGTTTAAGATGTAGGAGACCACTGCCCTTGTGTAATAGCTGTTTCATAGGTAATAGTTTACACTATCTGATTATATCCTGATCATGTTGATAGTGGCAGCAGAGTCTATTGATACTTGACTCTGTTTGGGGAGTGGGTGTCTGTGCCCAACAGAGCTCATGGTTTAGGTGGATATGTGAGTATATACCCAGAAAAGGATACAGACCTGTCGACACTTGCATCATCTGTAATCAACTATCAGGATGTGATGTGCTCCTCAGAGGAGGATTGCTGCTAAAGGTAGCTACTATGTTTCTGTAATAGCCAGTGTTGTCACGTCCATAACACAAATATTTACTTGTGAGCATCACTGTCTAAAACATCTTCATAAACAATAAGTAAACTAAATACAGTGCTTGGTACTTGTAGTACTGAATGCTCATACAGGCATGTCCACTAGTCAGCTACTGGTGTTTATTGGTGGCCCCCTGCTTTAAAACCCAGTTTAGTGCGGTTTTGCACTTGTTTCCGACTCAGCAAAGCTCCTCGTGGTCCTGCAGAGTGGTACAAGCAGCAGAGTGATGAAAAAGAGTGACTTTTACCAGATAAACTATTCTTTTCACTGCCTTTCATTAGCAACTGCTTATTTTCGCCGAAAAGCGAGTTTGTAACTGCTCTACTACCTTTAAAAAGCTTGTTATTGCATTTTTGCTTACCTGCACTTTAAATGTTGTTTTTGTGTTTAATTTAACAGTTTTAGGCTGCCCACTCAAGTGTGCTAGCCTGTGCAAAGCATTTACTGTTTTTTCCTGTTAATATCTGCTACTGTTTCAAAAAAAAAAAATATATATATATATATATATATATATATAAATCCTTGTTTCCCGCCTTTTCTGAGCTAGAATAGTCCTGAGTTCAGGTTTTGCTGAATTCTGGGCTTTTGTACAAGTTCCTGTGTTGCCCATAGCCTTACTTGGATAGGAGGAAGCTTCTCTGTTCACCAGTGAGAGTGGGGAGCTTTGAGCAGCCTATCTGTCCTTGGAGGAGTGGTCTCAGCCCAGAAACAAGTTGTTTCTTGGCCGTTTTGGGCTAATTCCTAGCTCTTTCAAGTCCCCTGCTTTAAAACCCGCTTTAGCACAGTTTTGCGCTTGTTTCCGACTCAGCAAAGCTCCTCATGGTCCTGCTGAGTGGTGCAAGCAGCAGAGTGATGAAAAAGAGTGACTTTTACCAGATTAAGTATTCGTTTCACTGCCTTTCATTAGCGACTGCTTATTCTTGCCGAAAAGCGAGTTTGTAACTGCTTTATTACCTTTAAAAAGCTTGTTATTGCATTTTTGCTTATCTGCACTTTAAAAGTTGTTTTTGTGTTTAATTTAAATGTTTTTGGCTTCCCACTCAAGTGCGGTAGCCTGTGCAAAGCGTTTACCTGTTAATATCTGCTACTGTTTCAAAAAAAAAAAAAAAAAAAAAAAAAAAAAACTAAAAAATATATCCTTGTTTCCCACCTTTTCTGAGCTAGAATAGTCCAGAGTTCAGGTGGGTTTTACTGAATTCTGGGCTTTTGTACAAGTTCCTGTGTTGTCCATATCCTTACTTGTATAGGAGGAAGCTTCTCTCTACACCAGTGAGAGTGGGGAGCTTTGAGCAACCTATTTGTCCCTGGAGGAGAGGTCTCAGCCCAGAAACTAGTTGTTTATTGGCCATTTGGGTGAATTCCTAGCTCTTTTAAGTCCTCTCCTTTAAAACCAACTTTAGCGCAGTTTTGCACTTGTTTTCGACTCAGCAAAGCTCCTTGTGGTCCTGCAGAGTGGTGCAAGCAGTAGAGTGATGAAAAAGAGTGACTTTTACCAGATATTCTTTTCACTGCCTTTCATTATAGACTTCTTTTGCTTGCCGAAAAGCGAGTTTGTAGCTGCTCTACTACCTTTAAAAAGCTTGTTATTGCATTTTTGCTTACCTGCACTTTAAAAGTTGTTTTTGTGTTTAATTTAACTGTTTTAGGCTGCCCACTCAAGTGCGCTAGCCTGTGCAAAGCATTTACTAAGTTTTCCTGTTAACATCTGCTACTGTTTCAAAAAAAAAAAAAAAAATATATATATATATATATATATATATATATATATATATATATATATATATATATCCTTGTTTCCCACCTTTTCTCAGCTAGAATAGTCCTGAGTTCAGGTTTTGCTGAATTCTGGACTTTTGTACAAGTTCCTGTGTTGTCCATATCCTTACTTGGATAGGAGGAAGCTTTTCTGTTCACCAGTAAGAGTGAGGAGCTTTGAGCAGCCTATCTGTCCCTGGAGGAGTGGTCTCAGCCCAGAAACTAGTTGTTTATTGGCTGTTTTGGGCTAATTCCTAGCTCTTTCAAGTTCCCTGCTTTAAAACCCGCTTTAGTGTGGTTTTGCGCTTGTTTTCAATTCAGCAAAGCTCCTCGTGGTCCTGCAGAGTGGTGCAAGCAGCAGAGTGATGAAAAAGAGTGACTTTTACCAGATAAAGTATCCTTTTCACTGCCTTTCATTAGCGACTGCTTGTTCTCGCCGAAAAGGGAGTTTGTAACTGCTCTACTACCTTTAAAAAGCTTGTTATTGCATTTTTGATTACCTGCACTTTAAAAGTTGTTTTTGTGTTTAATTTAACTGTTTTAGGCTGCCCACTCAAGTGCGCTAGCCTGTGCAAAGCATTTACTGTGTTTTCCTGTTAATTTCTGCTACTGTTTAAAAAAAAAAAATCCAAAAAAAAATATATCCTTGTTTCCCGCCTTTTCTGAGCTAGAATAGTCCTGAGTTCAGGTTTTGCTGAATTCTGGGCTTTTGTACAAGTTCCTGTGTTGCCCATATCCTTACTTGGATAGGAGGAAGCTTCTCTGTTCACCAGTGAGAGTGGGGAGCTTTGAGCAGCCTATCTGTCCTTGGAGGAGTGGTCTCAGCCCAGAAACTAGTTGTTTCTTGGCTGTTTTGGGCTAATTCCTAGCTCTTTCAAGTCCCCTGCTTTAAAACCCGCTTTAGCACAGTTTTGTGCTTGTTTCCGACTCAGCAAAGCTCCTCATGGTCCTGCTGAGTGGTGCAAGCAGAAGAGTGATGAAAAAGAGTGACTTTTACCAGATAAAGTATTCGTTTCACTGCCTTTCATTAGCGACTGCTTATTCTTGCCGAAAAGCGAGTTTGTAACTGCTTTATTACCTTTAAAAAGCTTGTTATTGCATTTTTGCTTACCTGCACTTTAAAAGTTGTTTTTGTGTTTAATTTAAATGTTTTTAGCTTCCCACTCAAGTGCGGTAGCCTGTGCAAAGCATTTACCTGTTAATATCTGCTACTGTTTCAAAAAAAAAAAAAAAAAAAAAAAAAACTAAAAAATATATCCTTGTTTCCCACCTTTTCTGAGCTAGAATAGTCCAGAGTTCAGGTGGGTTTTACTGAATTCTGGGCTTTTGTACAAGTTCCTGTGTTGTCCATATCCTTACTTGTATAGGAGGAAGCTTCTCTCTACACCAGTGAGAGTGGGGAGCTTTGAGCAACCTATCTGTCCCTGGAGGAGAGGTCTCAGCCCAGAAACTAGTTGTTTATTGGCCATTTGGGTGAATTCCTAGCTCTTTTAAGTCCTCTCCTTTAAAACCAACTTTAGCGCAGTTTTGCGCTTGTTTTCGACTTAGCAAAGCTCCTTGTGGTCCTGCAGAGTGGTGCAAGCAGTAGAGTGATGAAAGAGAGTGACTTTTACCAGATATTCTTTTCACTGCCTTTCATTAAAGACTTCTTTTGCTTGCCGAAAAGTGAGTTTGTAACTGCTCTACTACCTTTAAAAAGCTTGTTATTGCATTTTTGCTTACCTGCACTTTAAAAGTTGTTTTTGTGTGTAATTTAACTGTTTTAGGCTGCCCACTCAAGTGCGCTAGCCTGTGCAAAGCATTTACTATGTTTTCCTGTTAACATCTGCTACTGTTTCAAAAAAAAAAAATATATATATATATATATATATATATATATATATATATATATATATATATATATATATCCTTGTTTCCCACCTTTTCTCAGCTAGAATAGTCCTGAGTTCAGGTTTTGCTGAATTCTGGACTTTTGTACAAGTTCCTGTGTTGTCCATATCCTTACTTGGATAGGAGGAAGCTTTTCTGTTCACCAGTAAGAGTGAGGAGCTTTGAGCAGCCTATCTGTCCCTGGAGGAGTGGTCTCAGCCCAGAAACTAGTTGTTTATTGGCTGTTTTGGGCTAATTCCTAGCTCTTTCAAGTTCCCTGCTTTAAAACCCGCTTTAGTGTGGTTTTGTGCTTGTTTCCAATTCAGCAAAGCTCCTCGTGGTCCTGCAGAGTGGTACAAGCAGCAGAGTGATGAAAAAGAGTGACTTTTACCAGATAAAGTATCCTTTTCACTGCCTTTCATTAGCGACTGCTTGTTCTCGCCGAAAAGCGAGTTTGTAACTGCTCTACTACCTTTAAAAAGCTTGTTATTGCATTTTTTGATTACCTGCACTTTAAAAGTTGTTTTTGTGTTTAATTTAACTGTTTTAGGCTGCCCACTCAAGTGTGCTAGCCTGTGCAAAGCATTTACTGTGTTTTCCTGTTAATTTCTGCTACTGTTTAAAAAAAAAAAATCAAAAAAAAAATATATCCTTGTTTCCCGCCTTTTCTGAGCTAGAATAGTCCTGAGTTCAGGTTTTGCTGAATTCTGGGCTTTTGTACAAGTTCCTGTGTTGCCCATATCCTTACTTGGATAGGAGGAAGCTTCTCTTTTCACCATTGAGAGTGGGGAGCTTTGAGCAGCCTATCTGTCCCTGGAGGAGTGGTCTCAGTCCAGAAACTAGTTGTTTATTGGCCATTTTGGACTAATTCCTAGCTCTTTCAAGTCCCCTGCTTTAAAACCCGTTTTAGCACAGTTTTGCACTTGTTTCCGACTCAGCAAAGCTCCTCATGGTCCTGCAGAGTGGTGCAAGTGGCAGAGTGACAAAAAAGAGTGACTTTTACCAGATAAAGTATTCGTTTCACTGCCTTTCATTAGCAACTGCTTATTCTTGCTGAAAAGCGAGTTTGTAACTGCTTTATTACCTTTAAAAAGCTTGTTATTGCATTTTGCTTACCTGCACTTTAAAAGTTGTTTTTGTGTTTAATTTAAATGTTTTAGGCTTCCCACTCAAGTGCGCTAGCCTGTGCAAAGCATTTACTGTGTTTTCCTGTTAATATCTGCTACTGTTTCAAAAAAAAAAAAAAACTAAAAAATATATCCTTGTTTCCCACCTTTTCTGAGCTAGAATAGTCCAGTGTTCAGGTTTTACTGAATTCTGGGCTTTTGTACAAGTTCCTGTGTTGCCCATATCCTTACTTGTATAGGAGGAAGCTTCTCTATACACCAGTGGGAGTGGGGAGCTTTGAGCAGCCTATCTGTCCCTGGAGGAGTGGTCTCAGCCCAGAAACTAGTTGTTTATTGGCCATTTTGGGCTAATTCCTAGCTCTTTCAAGTCCCCTGCTTTAAAACCCACTTTAGCACAGTTTTGCTCTTGTTTTCGACTCAGCAAAGCTCCTCGTGGTCTTGCAGAGTGGTGCAAGCAGTAGAGTGATGAAAAAGAGTAACTTTTACCAGATATTCTTTTCCCTGCCTTTCATTAGCGACTTCTTTTTCTTCCCGAAAAGCGAGTTTGTAACTGCTCTACCTTTAAAAAGCTTGTTATTGCATTTTTGCTTACCTACACTTTAAAAGTTGTTTTTGTGTTTAATTTAACTGTTTTAGGCTGCCCACTCAAGTGCGCTAGCCTGTGTAAAGCATTTTCTGTGTTTTCCTGTTAATATCTGCTACTGTTTAAAAAAAATGATCCCAAAAAATATATTCTTGTTTCCCACCTTTTCTGAGCTAGAATAGTCCTGAGTTCAGGTTTTGCTGAATTATGGGCTTTTGTACAAGTTCCTGTGTTGCTCATATCCTTACTTGGATAGGAGGAAGCTTCTCTGTTCACCAGTGAGAGTGGGGAGCTTTGAGCAGCCTATCTGTCCCTGGAGGAGTGGTCTCAGCCCAGAAACTAGTTGTTTCTTGGCTGTTTTGGGCTAATTCCTAGCTCTTTCAAGTCCCCTGCTTTAAAACCCACTTTAGCATAGTTTTGCGCTTGTTTCTGACTCAGCAAAGCTCTTCATGGTCCTGCAGAGTGGTGCAAGCAGCAGAGTAATGAAAAAGAGTGACTTTTACCAGATAAACTATTATTTTCACTGCCTTCCATTAGCAGCTGCTTATTCTTGCCGAAAAGCGAGTTTGTAACTGCTTTATTACCTTTAAAAAGCTTGTTATTGCATTTTTGCTTACCTGCACTTTAAACATTGTTTTTGTGTTTAATTTAAATGTTTTTGGCTGCCCACTCAAGTGCGCTAGCCTGTGCAAAGCATTTACTGTGTTTTCCTGTTAATATCTGCTACTATTTCAAAAAAAAAAAAAAATATATATATATATATATATATATATATATATATATATATCCTTGTTTCCCGCCTTTTCTCAGCTAGAATAGTCCTGAGTTCAGGTTTTGCTGAATTCTGGGCTTTTGTACAAGTTCCTGTGTTGCCCATATCCTTACTTGGATAGGAGGAAACTTTTCTATTCACCAGTGAGAGTGAGGAGCTTTGAGCAGCCTATCTGTCCCTGGAGGAGTGGTCTCAGCCCAGAAACTAGTTGTTTATTGGCCATTTTGGGCTAATTCCTAGCTCTTTCAAGTTCCCTGCTTTAAAACCCGCTTTAGCATGGTTTTGTGCTTGTTTCCGACTCAGCAAAGCTCTTCGTGGTCCTGCAGAGTGGTGCAAGAAGCAGAGTGATGAAAAAGAGTGACTTTTACCAGATAAAGTATCCTTTTCACTGCCTTTCATTAGCGACTGCTTGTTCTCGCCGAAAAGCGAGTTTGTAACTGCTCTACTACCTTTAAAAAGCTTGTTATTGCATTTTTGATTACTTGCACTTTAAAAGTTGTTTTTGTGTTTAATTTAACTGTTTTAGGCTGCCCACTCAAGTGCGCTAGCCTGTGCAAAGCATTTACTGTGTTTTCCTGTTAATATCTGCTACTGTTTCAAAAAAAAAAAAAAAAATATATATATATATATATATATATATATATATATATATATATATATATATATCCTTGTTTCCCACCTTTTCTTAGCTAGAAACTAGTTGTTTATTGGCTGTTTTGGGCTAATTCCTAGCTCTTTCAAGTCCCCTGCTTTAAAACCCGCTTTAGTGCGGTTTTGCATGATTTTGCATATCGCACAGCATCGCGCAATGTCGCGCAGTGCCATTTAAGCAGATTTAAACTATTCCCGGCTCCACAAAGTCTGCTCTTCATTTTTTCCCTTAGAACTAATCTATCTTGCAAAATAAGCACTCAGTCTTCTTTCTACAGCCCAGCACTTGCTCAAATTTCGCAGTAAAGCACTAACAAAGTTTAGCACTACACTCCCCTATATTATATAGTAGTACAAGGCTCCCTATTCGTCCACTCCAGACAATCAACAATCAGTTCTGTAAAGCATCCAGGCATGTCCAAACAGCAGTTTCAGGTATACTCTCCAGTCCAGTTGGTGAATCTGGGAAACCTAAGGCAATGTTACAATTGCCTTATGTACACAGACAACCCTCTCCTCCTTCCAACAAATTGCACCAGCAAACAAAACAAATCGCACCAGCAAACAAGGTACACAAACTCACAAAAAGATGCATGGAGGCTCTAAATAAAAATCTGCCAAAACAACAGAGACCTCCAAAGCAGACATCCAAGCAACTACTACCACACAACAACATCCACGTAACACATACTTCACAAAGTCAGTATGCCACACAGTCACAGCCCCTAAGACTAAATAACACACCTAATACACTAGTAATTGGAGAATCTATTGTCAGGCACACTGACGTCCCACTCACTAGACTAAACAAGGAGTAGGTCACTGTAAGCTGCCTGTCGGGTGCCAGGATCCACTATATTACACAAGCACTCAGGTCACTCTACAGCAGGTACAAATATGACTTTGTCATTGTCCATGTTGGTGTGAATGACCTGAGATGTACCTCCCCGGACTATATGAAAAGATTCCATAAAGGAGCTCTCTGATCATGTATCCCAGGCCGGTATGACCCTGACCCTGAGTAGCATCTTACCCTCACCAAGAATGATGCCACAGTATAAAGACAAAATGATCAATTTTAACAATTGGCTAAACTATTGGTGTCATGCAAAGGGGATCCAGTATCTGTCAACCTGGGATGACATGCTCGACAAGCCACGCTGCTTTGACAGGGATGGCTTGCACCTGTCACCCTTGGGCTTTTGAATACTGGCAAAGGCTCTTGACAACCCCACAGTGCCTTTTTTAGGCAAGGCTCAGAAGACAAAACCACCTCCATAGACAATACCTGAAACAAAGAACTAAGGGTCATGCTACTCAATGTCAGAAGTCTAAACCTCAAGATGCATGCACTCGAGGCACTCCTCAGCATGGAGAAGATCGATATCTGTGCAGTAACAGAAACCTGGTTCAAGGCTCCAGAGAACACCCCAGCATTACCAGGATACAACTCATACCACTCCTTTCAGCCCCAGAACTCGGACTGAAATATTAAAGGCGGGGGAGTATCCTTCTTCATCAAGGATACTCACACCTCCAGGTTAGTGTCATTGCATGAGGCAGAGGAGACCATCCATGTGCAACTAACAGTAGGTAAAACTGCTTTTCAGTTTGTAGCCTGCTACAGATCACCCACCCAGACTCAGGACCACCACTTGGCATTCCAGAGAACATTGGAAAATATGAAGGTTTCACCAAACGCCATGATATTTGGTGACATCAACTACCCAAACATCAAGTGGGAAAACTATTCAAGCCCTAACTCCTTTTCCCTACGGTTCCTTGAGTTTATAAACTCAAATGCCTTGGAACAACTGGTCACCACTCCCACAAGAGAGAACAACATATTGGACTTGGTCATCACCAACAAGGGGGCCAAATGCTCCATACCAGAGGTAAACCCCTCGTTGGTAAGATCAGACCATAAACTAATCACAATGGATATCCATATCCTGACCCCCCCCCCCAGCAAAGGAAACCACTGTGAAAAATTTCTCAAAAGCAAACTTCACACTCCTCAAGACAGAGGTGGAAAATTTCAAAGCCCCCGAGCATATGGAAAATGCTACCCAAACCGCAAAATCCTATACAATTGCACTCTATGAGCACCTTCAGGAATGCATGGATCGTGCCATCCCAAATAAAACCAAGACTCATTCCTCTAAAAACAGGAGACCAGTCTGGTGGTCCCCTGCCATAAATAAGCTATACAACAGAAGGAGGAAACTATTGCATGTAAGGGCAAAATCCCAAAAAGGGAGGTCATCACTGATCAGTACTAGTAAGAAACTTCGATCCCTCATAAAATCATCAAAAGCTAGCTTTGAAAGAAAAAGCGTCAAAGACTCTAAAGACAATCACAAAGTCACAAAGAGTTCTTTAGCTACATCAAGAATCTGGGTGGCAACTCTCAGATATGCTCTGAGCTGGTGCAAAATGGCACAAAATACACAGAACCCACTGACATAGCTAACATCATGGCAGACAAGTTCAGTGCAAACTTTACCCCCCCCCCCCTTCCCCACCAAAAGCACCAGTGTCTATCCCAGAAGAATGCAATCCCCTGGACATCACAGACACACAGGTGAAAGCAACTCTCTCCAAAGTAAAAAATACAGCATCAATTGGGCCAGATGGTATCCTGGGCTGTGTCTTACACAAGCTCCAAAATGAACTAAACCCTCACATAAATTCATTGTTCCAACTCAGCCTTACCTCAGGTTATGCACCCGAAGAATGGCATACAGCAACAGTGATCCTGCTCCACAAAGGTGGCGCCACAACAGATCCAGAGAACTATCGCCCGATAAGCCTGACTAGCCTGGTCTGCAAGGTTATGGAGTGCATCATGGATCTCATAAACAAAGACATTGGGAACCTACCCAATTCGGCTTTGTTGAAGGCAGATCTTGTCTCTTAAATCTAGTTGATTCTTTGAAATAGTAACCAAAGCCATAGATGAGGGAAAGGTAGTCCACACAGTTTACCTGGACCTCGCAAAGGCCTTCGACACAATACCCCACTCTGGCATCATAAACAAGCTTACCAGCTTAAATATTAACCCATATGTCACAAGATGGGTTGCAAACAGACTCAGAGATAGAACTTACATGGTCAGAGTCACGGGTGCCATGTCCGACTCTAAACTGGTTACAAGTGGCGTCCCACAGGGCTCAGTCCTGGGACCCCTCTTGTTTGGTATATACTTCTCTGAGGTACAGGCAAGCACAGGAGGACTATGGCTTACCAAGTTCGCAGATGATTGCAAACTGGGAGCCATAATTGACTCACTGGTTGACATAAGCATCCCCCAGAAGGGCCTTATGGAGATGGATACCTGGTGTCAGAACCACGGCCTCAAGCTAAATGCCAAAAAGTGCATAGTCATCCCCTTTGGGAAAAACAAAGTGCCCACAAACTACCACATAGGAGGCAATCCACTAAGTACGGAAGAAGTAATTAGAGATCTGGGGACCCAAGTAGATAGCAACCTCACCTTTGACAATTGCATTGCCAAAGTGGTTAGAAAAACCTTCTATATAGCTCACCTAATCACAAAAGGGTTCACATCTAGATCAAGAGATGTCATTGTGCCCCTCTACTCATCATTCATCAGGCCCATAATTGAGTACAATGCCCCATTTGGGATGTACCTTACCCCACACCTGCAACAGCTGGAGAGACCTCAAACATACCTCACCAAGTGGATCATGGGCCTCAGACAGATGCCCTATGCAGCTCGACTAAAGAAACTCCAGCTCTACTCAGTTGCCTACCGCCTACTCATAGGTGATCTCTGCCTGACATACAAGGCCATGTCGAACCCAGAATTGTTGGACATGCTCCACCTCAAGAAAACCAAATCCATTAGAGCTACACGCTCCAGGGATCTAAACCTTAGCACAACAATAAACAGGACATGCTGGAGGGATAGATTCATATCCCAAAGGCTTCCCTCACTCTGGAAAAGAATCCCAGTCCATGTTAGGCAGAGCCCCTCGCTGACCCTCCTCAAGAGAAATCTTGATGAGTGGATGGGAAATCGTAAATTTACTCCTGGACAGAGGCTCAGGAATCTAGACTATAAGGGAGGTGAAAGCTATCCCATTCTGGCTAGGCTTGTAAATGCCCTGGGGCAGATAGCCTAGTACCTACCTATGAACTAATGTCAGCTTTGTGTATGTGGCCATCCTGGGGGAATGTCATCTCTATGCCATGTACACTGCCAAATCCACCTAACACCACACCCCACACATTGTCTGGGATGCAGCTACAGGGGTAAGCTGGAAGGCAGTCCAGTCTACAGCCATGACTGGATTGGACAGTCATGAGGTGTAGGTTAACACATGCATCTCAGCACCACAACCAACACATACCCTTACCAGAACACAGTAAGGACACCTACATTTACCACCAGAAATCCCACACATTCACAGAGGCTTCTAAGTATCTGGCCAAGCAAGAGACCTCCCAAGCTGGAATAGACAGACAACAAAATACAAAAACTGTATGACATAGTTTGCATAATTGTTCCACACCTCAGAACACATGGCCAGAAACATGCCCAACAGTACTCATTTGTGAATGCAAACTCTAACATTATGTTACACACCAAGCTATACAAGGGCAGACATACTGTCAGCTGCCTGTCTGCCATGATTAGCCACACACCCATACACTCAGACCATCTTTTGAACTATACACATGGCTCTAGCATATTCCATGTTGTTGTGCAGCATCTGTGATGCAGTAACTTGGACTGCATGGAAACACATATGTAGGAACTGTCAGGTCTTGTAGTCCATGCAGGTATGTCCCAAGGCCTGGGTAGCATTCTAGCATTGGCCAGAGTGATACTGCAGTACAGGGACAAAAGGATTGTATTCCACAATTGTCTAATGTACTGGTGTAATTCAAAGGGTATCCAGTATCTCTCTGCCTGGGATAACATGGTTGACAGACCATGATGCTTTGCCAGACAGGGCCTGCACCTGTCACCCCTGAGGATCTGGATACTGGCTAGGGCTCATGCTTCCCCTATAGTGCCTTCATCATGCAAAGTTCCAGTGAAAGTTCACTGCTGTAACAGGGCCAGCCAAGCAATAAACTGTGGGTCTCGCTACTCAATGATACATTTGAGAAACTCAATATAGACTCACTTACGTCAACCCTTAACATGGAGAACATATCTGTGCAGTGACTGAGATATGGCTCAACACTCCGGAGATCATCCCTGCATGACCATGTTATAACACATACTTCACCTCTTGGCCATTATCCTTTATTGGAACACATGGGCCACAGGTGTGTCCATATTCCTGAAGGATATGTACACCCCCATGCTAGTTGTACTTGCATAACTTCAGATGCAGTATGCTGAGCAACTACCTTTGTGCCAAAGTGGAATCCAAATTGCACCTTGTGACAGATAACCCACCATGCCTCAGAATTCCCAACTGTCATATTGTGCTGTAATGGGGAACATTAGGTTTGAGACAGAAAACCATAATAATGGCTACTCTCAACTATCCCATTATGAACTGGGAAAACTCAAGTACCAACACCTGTGCTCAATGCATGCTGGATTTCATCAACCCCAATGACCTGGATCACCATAGGCACACAAACAGGGCTAACAGTATGCTACACATAGTCTCCAAAGCCAATGTTATGCTTCTTAAAAGTGAAGTGGTGACTGCCATGGCACCCATGCAGACAGACAATGCATGTGCAAATGTTGAATCCTACACAAATGCCCTTTAAGCACTCACATAAGTGCAGTGATTGTACCACTGAAACAGAACCAAGATTCAACCAAACACAAACAGGAAGGTAAACTGGTGGTACCCTGCCTTAAACTGTACCACATAAGGTAGTAACTGTTGCAAGAGTGAACACACATGAGTGGAGGTAATCCCTGGTCAGCCTCAGTAAGATGCAGATACACCATTTAAAGCCTCACAAAGCTACTGTGAAGCTAATCAGCCACATATTATGTGGCCAACCACAGAGCATTCTATAGCTGTGTCATGAATCGTAATGGCAACAACATGACCTGTTGTGCTTCATGGCACTATGGCATGAGAGGTACTGCGCCTACAGAAATAGCACCTGTTCATCCAGATAGGGTCTTGGATAACCTAAACCCACACTCACCTCCTCCCCAACAGGTACACATATGTATATATCCATGTACACTACAGAGCCCCTGTAATAACAACTATGCAGGTACAAGCTGCACTCTCTAAAGCCATGCATACAGCTTGCATGGGACCTGTCAACATCCCAGGGTGTATCCTACACAAATGTCAGAAGAATTTGCTCTCCACATACACATCATGTTCAATCATAGCTTCATGTCAGGCTGTGTACACAATGAATGTTGCACAGCAGCAGTTATCACACCCCACAAAGGGGGAGACACCACTGATAATGGGAAATAGTGCACTACTACTCTGCTGAGTCTAGTCTGTAAGGCCAATGAACCTTGATCAACTTATTTGATGTAGTCAGTACAGATGTAGATGACAGTAAGGTTGATTCACACAGCATATCATGACCTTGCCAGGACGTAGGACACCATCACCCTTACTGTGTTCCAGCTACACTCAGTAAACTAGGTGTATATTCCTATGTCATAGAAGTGGTTGGCAACTGAACAGGTGGCAGAACTAACACTACAGAAGGTGTCTGACTAATACACGCACATCAAACCAGTGCCAGCTACAGTAATACAGGGTTAATTCCTGGTACTCCCCCTCATTGTTATCTATACCACACAGACTAACACAGAAGGCATCTGCCTATTGAAGTTTGCAAATGACTATGAACTAGGAGCAATAGTTGACTCAATGAGTGCTGTGGGCAACATACAGAAGGGCCTTTGTGGGTCAGATGTGTGGTGTGTGACGTATGGCCACAATCTAACAGCTAAGTATTGCATTGTCATCCCCTATGTTAAAAACCCTGCACCCATGAACTACCACCTAGGCAGCGGTCGACATAATGGAAACTGTGTGTGTGTGGGATGCAGCTGGACAGTAGTCTTTCCTTTGATAGTTACTTCACCACACCAGTCAGGTAGTCATAAGTGGCACCCCTAATCATGACAGGGTGCCATCCATGAATATAGAGATCATTGTTCAGCCATACTCAACACTCAAGTGACCCATAATAGATCACATATTTTCTTTAAGGGTTATATGTTCAGATGGCCTACACCAGCCTTCCCAATCCCTAACAGAAATGTTGGACATGCTACACTTACACATCCTGATTTCAAATAAACACATACTTCATGGACATCCACCTTTCTAGTACAAGGATCACAGCATGCCTGACAGATCCCTGTCCCATACACTTTACATACTCCTGCCATATTATGCATCCCTATCCAGCAAAGCTGCACATTGCCCCTCTTTGAGACATGGTGTGATGACACATGGCGAATATATCAGTAACCCTGTGGATCAGTTCTGTAGCACTGATTGAACTGGCCACTGAAACTTAACTGTTTGTTGGCTACAGCAAGGTAACCTTTCAGCCTAGGCTGATAAATGGCCCAGGGCATATAGCCTACTAGTTCACTATGACCATACATGCTATAGTTGATATCCAACCCTGCAAATACCATCAAGCTAGCCATTGTCCCATGTGTTTCACATCTGCAACACAGGTAATACATAGCAGGATGCTAAACTGCTGTACAGTGCCATGTAGATGTATATGGCAAAACACATGCATGTAAAACTTTCCATGAGCAAGTCTGCAGGGTCACAGGTCATGTTCCTTAAGGCTGTGTATGATTATATACATGTACACAGCATTAAGGTCTATTGCATTAATGTGAACACATACATGTGCTGATAGGTAAAGACACCAGTACAGGTAAACAGACATGCCCACATCAAGACAACATCCACATGGAGTATGAGCAATGTCATCACTTGACACACACACATATATGGTGATAACATCAAATCACCAGTACGTGTCAAATGTGTGTCAAATGTGTGTGAGTTAAACATGTCAGTGGTGTTAGTGTCATGTAGATTCGCAAAGACATATTTGTAATCTTAATAAATGTGATACACATGTATGTTCAGCTGTACTTCTGTACTTTTCTGTGAGTTAGTGTGACCTGTCTCCATCATTATGTCTTCCAGGTATGCCGCATGCCAGGCTGCCACCATACACCCGCTTGGAGGATGAGGTCCTCATTCCATACCTCCTCAACAACCATGTAACACTCTTCAGCCATGTGCCAGAGGATGCACAGCAGCAGGATGCCCAGTGGGAGGAACTGCGCAGGAGGGTAAATGGTGTTGGCTGCCACAATCACACCTATCAGCAGGTGCGACGACACTGTACCATCATTAGATGGGCGAAATAGCGTGCAAATGCAACCGTCAGGGAACAAGGTGCAACAGGTGGGGGGCCACTCACCCAGCCCCCACTTACACGTATCAAGGAGCTATTGGCCAACCTGGGGACAGCTGCAGAACTCCATCCACAAGCTTTAGCTGGTATTGTGGAGGTGGGTGTCTCACAACCACTGAGCCTGGAGTTGCCTGGTAAGGCACTACTGCACATATAACACAACTATATTTCATACAGTTACATGTGTTACTGTACAATATGTAATGTAATATCATATGCAAAGCATGTATGCACACATGCCACATACCATAGTTTGCTACTTTATGTATGCACAGATGTGCATACTCCATAGTATAGTCTATTGTACTGGCTTATGTGCTAACATACACATTACACCCTGTAGCTATCACACAGATGTGGATAATGATATTATTGCTGTGACACTCCTATTTCGGTACCTCTGGTGTTTCACAGCGACAGCAGCCTGTTGCATGTGAGATTGTTATTATGTATCAGATTTGATAATGCACAGATCATATTAATTGCATGCTTTCTGCCATGTGGCCATTTAACACATGTACACATAATGTATGGTGGCCTTGTTAATATATACAGGTCAGACCTGCAATGCATCACAGTGGTTACCCATATGGAATAATTGAAGACTATATAAAACACCTACACTAAACCTTACAAACTGTCATTGCCAGTTGCGTGGACAGCTGTGAATACAATGGTGGAGGTGTGGCTCACTGTAGGGACATGTACTACAGATCAGCATTGCACATGTGGGGAAGACAAACAGTACTATACAGAGAGCATATGTGTGCTCACACTCTAAATGTTTTGGAGCTGGAGTATAACCAGCCCACAAGATTCACTCTTGTGGATTATACCTTTGCTGAATGTCACACAATGTCATGTGCTATCTGACATGTCCATGACATTTAGTGGGCTGACTGCAACACTGCTTAACTATCCTGCAAAACATGATATATCACATCCTAACATACCATCCTTTGTCTGCATAACCCTGTCCTCAGTGGAGCATACGACATCTATGGGTGTATGTCATATGGGACAATACTGACATGTGAAATAGATGTCCATCACAACCATTGGACAAAACATGTTTACACATGGCCATGGAGGATGGCCAGAGACATGAAGCAACACACACCGTAGAAGTGATGTACATGTGAGTACACCCTGGTGTACATTGGCTCGACACAATACAACTATGGCCTTTGTGTAATGGTGATATTGCACATGTGAAACACTAAATATCATACAGGCCAGTGCACAGCTTGTGTAGGCATGACATCAAGCCACCACATAACATGTCTTGAACATCATGAGTGTGTCAACACATGAAAGCATTCACCTATACAGTATCCAAATACATACAGGTGTTGCACAACATACACATACAACCACATCAGGCCACAGATACAGTACATTTATCTTGCTGGTGTCAAACATCACTGTTATGCTTGCTCCTCATGTGTGTGTGAGATACACAGATGGCATTTGGGACATGGAGTAGTGTTAAGTTAGCCATGTCTGGGCATAGTTGCCAGGCATCAGCAATATGGCTGCAGATGTGCAGGGGTGTCATCTGTATACCCTTCAGTGACCTGCATCACACATTCCACATTAGGGTTTAGTGTGTATACACCTCAGTGACGTGGGTCACATTCCACGTTAGATATGTATTGTATCTGAACAAAGTCATGGCTATGAACTGTGTCTGCAACTCACACTGTATAGCAATAGTGAAGCCACATGATGCCCTGAAATGGCTATGCACATCAGCTCAATGTGCAGTATGTCACTGTATATCTGTAGGGCGGACTGACAATATTGCACCAGCTGAAGGTCCATGTTAGTATAACACATCCCTGCATTGGGACACCATTACCTCGCTGTATATTTGAAAGGACACCATTGTGTTAAACATGTATGCATGTCAGTCAACAAATCAGCAGAAGACATGTGTACTACATGTGATTGGCAAGGACATATGCCACACATCAGGCTGGTGTACTATTAACCAGTGCTGGTCTGTGGCACCATTGCAAAGTAGGGACAGCCATGTCAAACATATGTGTACAGCCACATGCACATTGTCTGTAGACTCAGCTCAGGAGTAAGCAGAATAATGTTGAACAGACATGCACTGCTTTGGGGGAGATATGCAAGCTAGGGCCCAGGCAAACATAGTATTCACTAAACATACCCTTCTGCTCATGTCCTCCTCACACATAGGGGCAGTGGCCAACACAAAGCATCAGTGGCAGATGTACAAAGGTCAGCGATGGTCTGTTAACATGTGGGGTATGTTGCACAAAACATGGCAGTGCGGTGCAATGGTGCATAGTGCATGCATTGTGTTGCAGGTTTGGGGCATAACCTACTAACACAAATGGTGCAACACAGGGATGTATGCTAACTACTACTATAATTGTATAAGGTGTATGCCTTCTGCTATAACATGCATGCTGCTGTGTGCAATTCAGGGATGTATGATAACTATCACTATAAATGTCTAAGCTGAATGCCTTCTGCCATATCACATGCATGTTGCATGCCGTTGGGTGCCATAGCATGTGTCTGTGTCTGTCTCTGTGTCTCTGTGTGTGTCTCTGTCTGTGTGTGTGTCTCTGTGTGTGTCTCTGTCTCTGTGTGTGTCTCTGTGTACTGTGCTGTATAACTTGCAATGTACAGTTCTTGTCTGCCCCTCACAGGTGTTGATGTAGGTGCGTTGCCCTCCTGCGGTCCACCTGATGTTAGTGTCCCCACAGACTCTAGCAGTGATGATGAAAGTATGATTGAGGCACAGGCAGGGTTGTCAGAGGCTGAATCTGTGCCATTGGCTGCCATTCCACCTGCAACCCCCTCATCCCCGCACACAGGTCTCATGCCTACACATACCACATCACCAGTGGCCATAGAGGAAGGACAGTTGGTGGGTGGTAGCATGGAACAGGAAAGTGTGGAGACTATGGAAGGTGTGCCTGCACACCATGATCCCAGCAAACTGACTGCTGATGATCCACACAGGCATGTGCCCAGTGCTGCTTGTAGGAGGCCCTCTGGCCAACATGCCCCTACAAGACACAGCACATAAGCTGGTGTCACCAGACACATGTTTCAGGCTGTAATGGAGGCACAGGCATGTGCTGAATGGCACAACAGAGAAGGTCTGAGGCTTCAAAGGGCTGCTGTCTGTTCTTTAATTGACAACTTCCAGGCAATTGCAAATGCTCACCATCATCTTGCAGATGTTTTGGATACATGAATGGGTGACATGGTGAGAGTCCTTGATTGTGGCATGTCAATCCTCAAGCGTGGAATGTCTGTGCTGGAACATCTTGTGGGGGTGAGGCATCGAGCACGTGGACATATGCCAGCTACATCACCTGTTGAAGGTCTACGTGAACATTCTACTTCACATGCCCACTCCCATAGTGGCAGTAGCAGCAGCAGTGCAGCTGGTACTGTGCTGTCCACACCAGAACACAGCAGGCCATGTGCACATGGTCCTGGACAGTCCCAACAGGGACACGGTTCCAATGGACATGTGTCATCACTTGCCCAGACACTGTGAACTGTGAAACCTGCCCTCTACAGTCCTGCAGCTGTCAATAATACCCCTGTGTAGGCCAGCCACATGCCAGACCTTTGTGCATACATACACGCACACACCAGAAACAAATGTAGGGCACCTCAACACACACACACACACACACACACACACACACACACACACACACACACACACACACACACACACACACACACACACACACACATATAACATCCACACATGCCCAGTGAGATCAAATGCCCTAACCCACACACATGCTGTCATCCAATGGTGCAGACTAGGCCTCTGGAAAACATTATCACCCTGTGCACATGATGATGCCTGTGCCACATCCCTGTTATCCACACCATTAGTACAGGGACATGCTCATATGGTCTGATGCACAGGGTGAACATACTAGGCAAACAATTGTATAATACAGTTGTTGAGTGGTGTTGGCAGGCAGCCGACATACCATGTACTACAGTTTTAGAATGCATTTTGTACTTTTGACAGTATGTATCATGTGTAACAACAGCAACTGCATGTTGATCTTGATGTTCTGCCTTCCTCTTTCAAGTGTAATTGCATGTGCTGGGGGATGTCAGTGTTTGCGGTTAGTGTCCCATATGTAAATGTAGACTACTCACAGGTCTGTATGACAATACCTGCATGCACTTTGTAGCTTCCACATCACAGTTATAATCTCCCAAGTTTCAAACATGTTTACTGATGTAATGATCCAAGAGCGTGATAGCTGTGTAGTAAGCTACTGTGGCCAGAGCAGTCACATCCATAGTGGGTGACATCACAGGTATAGTTACCTGGAGTGGGGAGGAGGTAAAAGAGTGGTTTAGCAGATGACAATGGCAAAGGCCAGTGGAAAAGGTGGCTTCTCATTGGGAAGCAGTAATACCCTTTCTCATGACAGGATGCATACACATACACTCAGGGATTCACAGACACAGTAACACACCCTCACACTCAGGGATTCAGAGACACAGTAACACACACTCTGACACACACACACACACACACACACACACACACACACACACACACACACACACACAGTTGCCAGTGCTGGGATGAGAACCCCTGCCTATGTGCAAATCATCATTAATTATAGTACTATGCAATTACAAGACGCAGCACAGAGATTACACATGTACAGGTAGTCTGAATGGCCTATGATCAAGGACATCAGCAGGGATACTAGATTGCAGTGAGTGTATGTGGGGAGCGGGGTTCATCAGTAGTCTATATAACAACAAGCCTCTCCCCAGGACGTACATGTTTACAGGCGGTTAGAATGTCCTTCTAAGATTGATGACATCAACAGGGATACTAGATTGCACTGAGTGGATGGGGGTGGGGGTCTTATCATTTCACTATGGTAAAATACAGCCTCACTCCAGGGACTGGACAAGCATACATACACACACACACACACACACACACACACACACACGCACACACACGCACACACACGCACACACACACACACACACACACACACACACACACACTGCGGCATTCACAAAGATATACACCTATGTCACACACATACAGACACTTGACGTGTGTGACTCAAACACCTGCCTATGTCTTACTTTCTACACTTCACTCTGTACAGATGTCGACAACAGTGTACAGGAGAGTGAAAAACATTTTGGATGTATTTCCTACCATATGTGACATATATGAACACCCAGACACCCACATGTGCCAGTACTGTGAATCAAACACCTGCCTATCTCATGATAGGTATTACAGAATGACAGCACTATCGCATGTGCTACAAAGTGAGCTGACTCTTTCATTTGCCAACTGTGCTGATATATGCACAATATATGCACAGGGGAGGTGTTACTGTTCCATGTGTCAAGAGGTTTGCCTTCAGTGTCCCCTTACTGCATTCTATGTTGTGTGTCTTCCCCTTCATTAAACAAAACCAAAGCTTAGCAGTTACACAGGTTATTGTAGGAATGGTTGTAACACACCTGTGAGCTGTCCTCAGTAATCATTCATCTGCAAAGTAGCCCCACCACTTAGTAATTATGTTCAAACATCTGTCCATACCTAAAGTACAGCTTACTGTACTTTGAGCATATCACCATATACAGTTACAGTTGGCAATGTTGAGGCTGCATTGCAACTGCATGATGTACTAAGACGACAGTCACCTTCAAACATCAGACACTGCACATGCATGGAATCTAAACACACATCAATACATGTACACATATGCAGTCTCCATCAGTAAGTGGACTAGCAGGTCAAGAGGATACATTCCACACCTTCCCCACACCATGTGTGAAACCTAGCTGAGCATTACACCATAATAGATGTTGTATTCATGTACTGGTAGGACACACAACCACCTACAGTGAGTAGCTAAGTGTAAATTTATGCCAACAGCACATCAGCAAGACACACACACAGCAATATTCCATGTCACAATCCCACAAACTGTTACTTGACAGTTCCACTGTGAAGCCAAGGCACTGTAATGGTCAACAGTGAGCACATCATATTTGCCACACACACCTCATGATTACTTGAAGAGTGCCAGCAATGTGCTTTGTTTGAGCTACCCTTATTCAAGCATGTGTGAGGCCTGTGGCTTGTAAACATCTCAACCCAGCATGTTCTGGCTATTGTGGTAATACGGTTACTGTCCACACAGCACACAGCATGCATGGCTTGCAATTGTTGACATGGGGTATATGTAGGAGCTGTGGGCACACATGGCTGTACATGTCATGGACATATCACCTGTAACTACTCAGGAACATACAGAGCATAGCTGTATTCCCCTGAGTCTGTCAGTACAGGCTATGTGTGTAGGACCTATGATCCTGTTATTTGGGTATGTTTGTAGGCATTGCATTTAGTGGACATGTCTAATGACATACATGCCACATGGGTTGTTGTATGATATGATTGGTGTCATGGGTGACCAGTAGAGAGGGAATATTACCTCTGTCAACATAGATATCAGACCATATGAACTGTTAGCATTCAGCAGCCATGGACCTATCTTCCATGTGCATGCGTGTAATGAATGTAGCCACCTGTATGTACAAAGGACAACAACAGCAATGGTATTCTCATTTATGTTGTATGAGTGTGGGATGTACATATCCATGGAAGGTACATCTAGGTCATAACCAACCATGAGGGTGTTGTTTACTGGTGTACAGCAACAGTCAACTGTGTTAATGCTGACAACATCTGAGGGACCAGGGTATGTGTACAACTGACCTGGTTACAAACAGTGGTATTATTGCATTGCATAACACATTATGCAACTGTGTCAGTGCATGGGTACTTTGCACAGTTCATGTAGGGCTAGGTACAGTCCACCAGTTGAAGGTTATTTGGTGTTCTGCCATACTATTTCATACCACATGTATGGATGTGTGTGGGTAGTCTGAGGACATGGTGGCAGATGTATATGAGGATACAACCTAGAATGCAGCTTTTGACACTGTCACCAGTACCTGACATATCTGTGATGAATTATGTTGGAGTAGTGGTCTTTACTTGTGAGTAGTCTTTATGAATATGTGGACACCACTACCTGGAGTTGTCCATGCCAGTGTCATAGCCCACATGTCTGGATCTGAGTTATATGGTGGTAGTGTCATTGCGCACTACAGAGCCTTCAGCCAGGTGTTTCTCACTGCACAGATGTCAGTATTCTCCATTGTAGGGTCTACATTGAGCAAATGGATTATGAAAGCCACACATCTAGCACTGTTTAGCTTAAGCATCCAATGCAATTGTCTTGTTGGTGTCAGGGTGTTACTTCTGTGTTTAGGACTTATGCCTTGGAATGTCACTATATGGGTAAATGTGACCTAGGTATTATCCACACTCCCTTGAATCATGGATGCATGTGCTCTGTGACAAAGGCATGTCTTCTTTTAGTCATGGCATCCCAGAATGACAGACACTGGACAACATCATAATTACAGCAGGACATTGGCTCATTGTTTTGGTCAAGCAGTTGACACTCGTACCATGACATAATTGTGAGTGGCAGTATTGTGCTTGGTATCAAATGCTATATCTAAGGTGACGGACAGCAGTAGACATTGTGTAGATGACCATTGTCAGATATGCTTAGTGGAGTGGTCCTCCTAATAATGACAGCTACTAACACAGCCAGGAGAGGTCATCTTGACACCTGCACCTCAGTACCATTAGACAATGGGGCTCACATATTATGCTTGCACATGCCACTGTTCGAAGTATAATGCCACTGTCCACAACCTGATATCAATGTATGCCTTTCAGGGCAGCAATGTGTGTGACACATGCTATAGTTAGCATTCACCTGTGTGTTCCAGTTAACCTATTGTCTGTCACTTCCACACATGCATGATTGTGTATACATCACATATATATGGCAGTACTTCATGTACATGTATGCATGTGTATCACACAGCACAGATGCGATATGTCATTTACGGGCCACATACAGGTATCTGGTAGTAAACCTGTATGATGTGCATGTATACTGACAGTTAAGATGTTCATAGCTGTAAACCTGTGTGTTTACAATAGGAGTCCATTACAATGTGTTCTGTACATCTAAGTGTATGAGCATGCACACTGTGACCTACTGTGGTTAGAATCGGAGTGCATCCCAAACAGCAATGTGCTACTAAGTGTATGAGCGTACCCACTGCCACCTTGTGTAATTTGAGTCAGTGCATCCAAACAAGCCCTTTGTTTCTAAGTGTATGAGTATGCCCAGTATAACCTTGTGTAGTTGTAGTCATAGTGCATCCTAAACAGCCCTGTGCTACTATGTGTATGAGCATGCCCACTGTGACCTTGTGTAATTGGAGCTAATGCATTCAAACAAGTCCTGGGATTCTATGTGTATAAGCATGGCCACTGTGACCCTGTATAGTGATATTAGTTGTCCATTCCACAGATGGACATACTCCAGTTCAGGGCTTGTTGTGCTATAGCTATACCTCTCAGGCCTACCTATGTCTTACCTGCAGATGATGTGTCTTGTTTGTGCATACAGGTTGTAATGGACTCTTACTTTAAACACACAGGTTTATAGCTATGTACATTTTAACTGTCAGTATCAGTGTTGATGTCCTAAATCTTAGAAGGGCATTCTGACTGCCTTGAAATGTGTAATCTCTGTGTTGCGTCTCCTAACCATGTAGTACTGTAATAGTGCTCTGTAGATAGGCAGGAGTTCTGATCCCACCACTGGCAACTGTGCGTGTGTCAGCAAATGTCTGAGTGTGGTTGTGTGCGTATATTTGTGTCTGCATCCTGTCATGACAGTGGGTTTGCTGCTTTCGAAAGAGAAACCACCTTTTGCACTGGCCTTTATCCTTGTTATCTGCTATACCACCTTTTTCCCCCCTCCCCACTGCAAGTAATCAGTCCTGTGATGTCACCCAGTTCAGAAGCAGAATCAGAGTAAGTGTAATTGTATGGGTTCTGTGGCATATACCCCAACTGCATACCACTCTACTAGTTACCTTTACATAGACAAGACTTGTAAGCACAATACTGGCAAGTGTGTGTGTTTGTGTGTGTGTGTGTGTGTGTGTGTGTGTGTGTGACTACCCTGTAGCCAGGCATACATATGTGTTATGTCTTTTAACATGCTGCACACCATGGTAGTCATCTGTGGTGAGTTGAGTCTACACATTATTACATAGTTAGGAATAGAAAAGAATAGACAGTGAAGAACGACCACTGTTGGGTATGTTATTTTCCTGTGCCACTGTTGAGCAGTGACACAGATGTTGTCCCTGGGGTATATGTCCATACCCATCATTCCCCCACCCAAACTCCACAATCCCCAGGGTATATTTCCTTAGCCATCATTCCCCACCCCAAACTCCACATACACAGCAACCATCCCTTCTCTGGTGAACTGATTAAGATTTAAATGTTATAAAACAAAAGTTACCTCTGTTTTGTGTACACGTCAATTCCTTTGGAACCCTTCTGTGTCACAAAAGGTGTTCATACATGTTTATATATATATATATATATATATATATATATATATGGCTATAGCTGCGTCTGTGTATATGCATATATAGACTTGTCTATGTTGTTTCAGACTACAGTACATTCAAGGGTACTGTACATATGTACACAAAGTGACTGTCCCATTTGTTCTCAGTACTGTGGAATACCTGTAGTAAAATGTGTATTATAAAAACCATGAAACGTGTATGCAATGCAGATGGCTTAGTGGTAAGTCCAGTGACCTTGGTGTGCATGGTATAGGGTTCAAGACCTGCAAGGGTTGTTGGTAATATCATTTAGGACTGAATACGGCAGGTATAAATGTGTTTTCACTACAGTAAGCAGCAAGTACACACAGGTAAGAGACATGTACAACTCGCAGTACACTTGAAATGCCTTTCTTTGGCAATCCTGCTGATGTCACCCACCTAGACATACACCTCTGGGACTACTGTAACCCAGTAATCTCTGTAGTGTGTCCTGTAACTGCGTAATGCTGTAGTGTGATAAACTAGTTTAGTAGGTGTTCTAATCCCAGACTTGCCAAATGTGTGTGTGTCTGTCTACCTGAGAAGGGAACAATGCCTTTTGGAGTATGCACACACATTACAATTTACATACTCATCTTTGGCAAGGGTGCTGATTTCACCCACCTAGAAATACACCTCTGGGACTACTGTAACCCAGTAAATTCTGTAGCGCATCCTGTAACTGCGTAATGCTGTAGTGTGATAAACTAGTTTGGTAGGTGTTCTAATCCCAGATTTGCCAAGGGTGTGTGTGTCTGTCTGCCTGAGAAAGGAACAATGCTTTTTAGAGTATGCACACACCTTTCAATTCACATACTCAACTTTGGCAAGGGTGCTGATGTCACCCATGTAGAAATACACCTCTGGGACTACTATAACACAGTCATTTCTGTAGCTCGTCCTGTAACTGCATAATGCTGTAGTGTGATAAACTAGTTTGGTAGGTGTTCTAATCCCACACTTGCCGACTGTGTTATTCTGTCTGCTTGAGAAGGGAGCAATGCTTTTTAGAGTATGCACACACCTTACAATTCACATAATCAACTTTGGCAAGGGTGCTGATGTCACCCACCTAGAAATACACCTCTCAGACTGCTGTAATCCAGTAATTTCTGTAGCGCATCCTGTAACTGTGTAATGCTGTAGTGTGATAAACTAGTTTGGTTGGTGTTCTAATCACAGACTTGCCAATTGTGTGTGTGTGTCTGTCTGCCTGAGAAGGAAACAATGCATTTTAGAGTATGCCACTCCTTACAATTCACATACTCAACTTTGGCAAGGGTGCTGATGTCGCCTACCTAGAAATACACCTGTGAGAGTGCTGTAACCCAATAATCTCTGTAGTGCATCGGTTAACTGTGTACTGCTGGAGTATGATTTAGAGCTGTGTTAGGGTTCCATCCACAATCATGGCAGTTATGTGTTTTCTGTGTGTTTCAATGTCTGTGTTGGGAGCAAAGCATTATAGCCTACTCACTAGCAGGACATTTACAATGCCCTACATTGGTGATCCTGCTAATGTCATTCCTTGTCAAATACACCTCTAGGGAACAAGTTCCCTTGTAATCCTCGTGGTGTGTCCTATAACATCTCCATGCAGTAGTGTGATATAGATCTTTGGTCATGGGTTCTATACCCACACATGTGAGTTGTGGATGTGTTGTATGTGTCTCACTGTCCATTTTGTGAACAATGCATTTTGGGCTACTCACTTGCAGGAAATTTGAATTGCCCTACTTTGTTAATGCTGCTGATGTTATTTCTTGTAAAATACACCTTTAGGGATGAGGTAGCCCAGTAATATCTGTATCACATGCTATAACTGCGTAATTCTATAGTATGATAAACTAGTTAGGTAGGAGTTCTATTCCAAGATGTGGTAGTTGTGTGTGTGAGTGTGTGTGTGTGTGTGTGTCTGTGCGTGTGTGCGTGTGTGCGTGTGTGCGTGTGTGCGTGTGTGTGTGTGTGTGTGTGTGTGTGTGTGTGTGTGTGTGTGTGTTTGACAGTCAAAGCCTGTGTGGAGGTGGCTATGAGTGTCTAACCACTGGACATGTTGCAGAGCGGTTTTTGTACTTTTCCTATATGGTGGCCATATTATATGTCACAATGTCCACCTCACAAGGATTACAGATTTCAATCAGCCAAGAGAATGTGTTGGCAAGCCATACCCCTACATCTGGCAAAAGGCCTGGTGAACAAAGTAAGCACCCCTACTATTACCCAGAATACGGTCTGAACCCATGTGTCATACACAAACACACTTGCCTAGAAAATCCTGCTATGTTGCTATTACCCTACACATTGTTGACAGATAGTAGGCATGGTGTGAATGCAGTGGGCTGCAGAGGGCATGGCACCCTGTCCACCAGTACAATAGGCACATAATTGCTGACAATGCACCTTCGCTATGTTCCCTACTGGATGCCTGCAACATATGTGGTGCCATCAAATGTGATCCACAAAGGACATACAATGCCTTACACACATACCCTGTATGGACAGATATCACTGACACCAGAGAATACCTGTATCATGTTATCAATGCAGGTGCAGGGTCAACCTGCTGTCTATTAGCAGATCCTGCCACACCAGGCCAGGATTGGCACATCTGATGATAATGGTCTGTGTACACTACATGTGCCAGGCAAACCAGATACACTTAAACATGTCACTGTACATTAATGTGGGACATGCACATCCCAGGAATGTCCATGTCAAGGACTATCAAACACAGACATGGCATGCATTGCAAAGCAATGGCCACACACAATGGTAACCAGGATGACAGGACAGTTAATACAATACCAACTGTGTGGGACACTGCAGACACTACACCCCTGAACCACACTGCAGACCATTGTCAGGTGGCCTGATGCCAAGGATTACCCATCAACCAGCCTTGTACAGCCATCTTGCACAACCAACCACTACACACCCATGACGCAATGCACACATGCATGTCAGTACTGACACCTTGTGTCTGTGTGTGGGGTATGTTGTTCCCAACCACAGTCACACCCTGTATAACTCCCATTGGCATACTGACTATTGTCATACATGTTCACATGCCCTAGCCCATAGAACCTCAGGATAACCCCTGTGGTGCATGCAATACCTGTGCGTTACTGTAGTGTGGCAAACTAAGTAGTTAGGAAGTATATTTGTGAGCCTGCCAAAGTGTGCCAATGTGTCTGAGTCCCTTAGAGAGTGTGGTTGTGTTGACAATGACATCTGTTCATGTGGACAGCCATGTGTGCCACACCTAATGTATGTCTACTATATCTCTGTTGCAGATGTCGCTCACCAGCACACATATATGTTCTTACAGCACACCAACATGTCAGCTATGTGGCACATGGAGTAACTGCATGCACTTGCAATAGTAATGGCTAGTCAGTCAGGGGTTTGAACCCCTGTATCGGTAGGTGTGTGACAGACGATGCTTAGATTTTAGTCTCCCAAACCTTCACTGATGTACTTTGCCTCTGTCTGTTCCTCACACACACTCTCTGGTGGATGTGGAGATGTACACCTGCTCTGCAGCAGCTTGTGTTTTATAAGTGATGGTCATGATCAGGTGATGGCCTCTGCACCTGTTGCAGTCCTCCTCTAGCTGATTGCATGTGGAACAGCTGTGGTGACATTCCCATAGCCAATTGCATGGAAACACAGTACAATATCTAGGAACATCATGTTGGTGTCTGCCCATGACAGTCGCTATGAGTGGAACCTGGATCTGGTGTCTGGTAAACAGCATCACAGATGAAATCTGGATATTCCTCAAATGACATACACAGTGGAAAATAGCCTAAAGATGGGAGGGTGATGTGCCAGACATGACTACAGCATGTACGTGTAGCTATGTTTCATTCATACTACTGCCAATTTAACAAGCTGTGTGTGGTAATGGCTAGTCTGCATGTTTTAATAACTGACAAGACAATCCACTGTTTGTGAGGAAACCCCCATCTGTGGGGTCATCTGTGGACTGGTCAGTGTGTGGATCCATTTGTTTCTTGTGTTACTCACAGAACACACATCTGTGAACTGCAGAAGCATAGTGTACATGGTGACAGTGATGAGTTACTGCCATCGCATCCCTGATTGGACATACATCACATGAAGCAGTGGTGTGACAGTCACTGTCTGAGGTTATCACAGTGACATGCCAATAGTGGGCCACTGCTCATAGCTGCAGTCACAAGTCAACTATGCTTTGGACAGATGTCATGCAGTATATATGCATGTGTTGTGCTCCCTCAGCAAATGTATGACATATGTTGTCTTGGGTTGATGGTAATACCTATGCATGCTGTAATAAGTAATCCTGAATGCTGTTGACTATTACTAAGCCTTATCTGTGTTAAAACTGTAACACCATAGGCTGCATGGTATTGGAGGTCCTGACGGAACCATGTGTCCCACTTCAGCTGGCCAAGGCACCGGCACCAGCACGTCTGGGGCCCAGCCTTGGACCTCCATCTCTGTTGGCTCTGCACCACCTTCTGTTGGAACCACCAATGAGGATGGAGCCTGCCCCCCCTGGGAGCAGGTCCAGACAGGAACTTGTTGGCCATAGTACAGTCCAGGCCATGGTGCGTAGGGGGCTCAAGGGGTTTCAAGGCCATCTATGCCAGCTCTAGGGCAGAGTGTCACATTTAAGGGGTGAGCCTTCCCCTCCTAGACAGCACACAGCACAGCCACCTTTGCGACTGTGATGGTGCAGTGGTGGCTGCCCATGGGTGGGGACCTCAGTCTCACTGTTTCCATTTGGGGGATCATGGGCTTGTGACTGCCAAATACCCCTCCCCGTCCAAGGTGTATCCCCCTCACATGTGTCATATACCGCCCCTGTATGCTGTCTTGTCTGTCATCCAACCCAACCTATCCTCCACGAGCATACCTTTACGAAAATGGAAACAAAAGGGCAGTCTGTTCCCAGAACAACTTTTGCCCCATACATAGCTGTCCATTTCACACGTGTCCACTGAACACATGTAACCTTTTTAACTTTTATCACAACATACTACTGTTGTCCTCACCCCTCTCTCAGGCACACGATCCTGGTATGCACATGACTCCTAAAGGTTCCAGGTATACGTGATGCAGACAACCCCATTGTACACATGACACTACCGGTCCCTCCATGGTGGTTACCCCACTTAACATTTTAATGATGATGATGTCGCACATAGCACCTTTCATGAGTACTGTTCTCACATAATGATCGGACAGGAACTGTTTTGTTAATGTAAATGAAATGCTCAAAGTAATGTATCTGGGAAATGTACAAATGCTTGTGAGTATTAATGACACATGTCTGTCTGAGGGAGTCTTGATATTACATAGGACAACACCAATACATAATACAGGAGTTGCTGGTGTTTCCCTTTTCATTCTTTTTTTAATGCTTTGTTGTCACATGGTATGTTCTTGATATATCTATATATATCTATATCTATGTGTGTATATATATCTGGACATAAACACACACACATGCATCTACATAATGAATACATTTCCTATATTGTTGAATGACTGTGCTGGATGCTATGTTTGTGATAACATTCAATGTCTGTATATCTGCCATGGCTAAGTGGTAAATCACATTGGCTGTGGTGTGCAGGGTCCTGGTTTCGAGCCTTGCAGAGGCAGTTTATTTTGTTGCTGGGCAGAACAAGGGCCGTTGGATACGGAGTGATTAAGGCACTTTTAAGCAGTTGTGAGTGGGTGGGAATGGGTTTGCATGACGGTAAGCAGTGGTTAATTTTGGCTACAGTTCCTTACACTCAGTTACCTTCTTGATTGCTTAACCTTTGCAGGCAGTGCTTACCCCCATGCAAACAGGCTGTAATCCACTCAATGCCACTTAAAAGTGCTTATTCCCGCTTACCCCCGCGCTAATTTCTTTAAAAGAAAAGAAAAAAGGGGTGATAGGAAAGTGGTAAAAAAGGGGCACAAAGAGGGAAAGACAGTAGGCAAGGTACCTAGGGATGTGCAGGAAGCGTGTAGGGAAGGTCCATAGCTGTCCATTTCTTCTACAGCAACGGCTGTGCATATGCAATAAATTTGGCGGTACATTTGGACACTCACAACCCTGAGAGAGGGGTGAGGACAACAATAGTATGTTGTGATGCCAATTAGACACATTTACATGTGTCCAGTGGACACATATGTGAAATGGACAGCTATGTATGGGGCGTGCTTTTTTTGTGGGAACAGATTGCCCTTATTTTCTTTTACTTTTAAGTGAGAGTGGGATGTTGGGGAAGGAGAATAGGTATGATCAGGGAGGATAGGTTGGGTAGGATGACAGACAAGACAAACAAGATGCATACGGGGCGGTATATGACACATATGGGGGGGAACAACTTGGACGGGGAGGGGGTGTTTAGAAGTCGCAAGCCCATGATCCCACAAATGGATACAGTGATACTGAGGTCCCCACCCATGGGCAGTTACCACTGCACCTTCACAGCCCAGAAGGTGGCTGTGCTGGGGGCTGTGTAGGAGGAGCAGGCTCACCCTCTAGTTGCACCACTCGGCCCTCAAGCTGACATAGGTGGTCTTGAATTTCCATGTCGAGCTCCCTACGCACCACGGCGTGGACCGTACCATGGGTGACAGGTTCCTGTCTGCTCCCACTCCCAGGTAGGGCCAAGCCCCATCCCCTGCAGCGGTTCCACCCAAAGGTGGTGCAGAACCAATGGATGAGGAGGTCCCAGGATGGGCCCCAGATGTGCTAGTGCCCGGTGCCATGGCCAGCTGAGGTGGGACAGGTGGGTCCGATGGGACTGGCCTTCCCATATGAGCTATGTTGTAGCATGTTTAAGGCAGATATGGGTAAGTAATAATCAATAGCATTCACGATTAGTTATAACAGCATGCATAGGTATTCTCATTACCCAGGGCACCAGATATAAAATAGTTGCAAAGCAGGCAGAACACATGCATATATGGGTAAACAGTGGCCATTACAACAACATGCAGGTTTCATTGATGGCAACAGGACACCAATATGGGGGTATTTTAACATGGCACATGCATAGAAACAGATGTGAATATTTATAAACCAATAGGACATATGTCCCAACAAAGGTTAGGAGTGTAGACATACCAGATGAGTTGTGTAAATCGGTTATTTTTGCACATATGGTAGGGATGAGAGAGAGTTCAATTAACAACTAATAAATCCTTGTAGTTTACACAATGTTCGTAGTCACTGCAGTGGTCTGTCCCTTACATGTATTATTACACTACCCAATGGCGTTATATTGTACAGTGGTATGTTTGTAGATTAGTATGTATGGGATCTGTGTCTTATGTACAGGCTTGACAAGATGCAGGTGTAATGCAACATGTTTTGAGACTGCTGACTGCTGTCATACACTTTGGGTGAGATGCTGGGATGACAGGTATGTTTGCATGTACATTCACTGACTATGTACAAGTCTGACTATCAGTTATATGTCATTTACAGCTGCCTACATTTTTTGGATCATCAAACTAATTTGTCAGGGGAACAGGGCAAAAGGCAGGTGATGTGGGCCATTTATTAGGACATACTGGGCAGATTGGAACAGTTGACTGGGCAGATTGTAACACCCCATCAACACCCACGCATAGCAACACTAAACCCACATATGCGGAGGCCCTTAACATTAACCTGCCCAAGCAACAATGACCTCCAAAGCCAAAACACAAACACCAGTCACAACCAAAGTGACACATAGCTCACAACACCAGTGTGCCACCCAACAACAGCCCCTAAGGCAAGACAATGTACCCAATACTTTAGTCATAGGTGACTCTATAGTCAGGCACACTGATGTCCCACTCACCAGACTGAACAAGGAGAAAATTACAGTCAGCTGCCTGTCGGGTGCCAAGATCCACCACATAATGCATGCACTCAAGTCACTCCACAACAAGTACAAATATGACTCTGTCATTGTCCATGCTGGAGTGAATGACTTGAGACGTACCTCCCTGGACTACATGAAAAGAGATATGGAAGAGCTCTTGGATCATGTGACCCAGGCAGGTATGACCCTAGCCCTGAGTAGCATCCTGCCTTCACCAAGAATGATACCACAGTATAAGGACAAAATGATTGACTTCAACAATTGGCTAATCTTCTGGTGTCATTCAAAGGGGGATCCAGTATTTGTCTGCCTGGGAAGACATGATCGACAAACCACGATGCTTTGCCAGAGATGGTCTGCACCTGTCACCCCTGGGATTCAGGTTACTGGCTAAAGCTCCTGCCACCCCTATAGTGCCTTTTTTAGGCAAGGTTCAAAGGATAAAACCACCACCGTAACAAATAGAAGCAGGCAAAATCTGAAGGTAATGCTACTCAATGCTAGAAGTCTAAACCTCAAAATGCACTCTCTCGAGGCACTCCTAAAAATGGAGAACATTGATAACTGTGCAGTAACTGAGACCTGGTTCAAGGCTCCAGAGAGCACCCCTGCAATACCAGGCTACAATTCTTACCACACTTTTCGGCCACAAAACCAGGACCGAAACACTAAAGGTGGAGGAGTGTCCATATTCACCAAGGATATTCACACCTCCAGGCTAGTTGCCCAACGCAATGCATCTGAAATTCTCCAGGTGCAACTAACACTAGGTAAGACTGCAATCCAAATTGTAGCTTGCTACAGATCCCCAACCATGCCCCAAGATTCTCACTACACCTTTCTAAACATACTGGAAAATATTAAGATACAACCAAACACCTTAATACTGGGTGATTTCAACTACACTGCCATTAATTGGGAAAACTACTCAGGTACCAACTCTTTTTCCCAACGGTTCTTGGAATTCATAAATTCCAACGCCCTGGATCAACTAATCCATTGTCCCACCAGGGGCTCCAATATCCTAGACATGGTCATTACCAACATGGGAGATAGATGCTCCACACCAGTGGTCACCCCCTCATTGGTCAGCTCTGACCATAAGCAAATCACCCTTGACATCCACATCCCCCCCACCCCAGTAAGGAAACCTCCTTAAAAAACTTCTCCAAAGCCAACTTCAAGCTACTGAAGTCAGAAGTGACAAACTTCACAACACCCACGCAGACGGGATCTGGAAGTTTGACTGCAGAATCCTACACTAAGGCACTGTACGAGCACATCCACCCGTGCATGAATCGTGCCATCCCAAATAGAACTAAGATGTTCTTCTCCAAAAAAAGGAAGCCAATCTGGTGGTCCCCTCCTATAAACAAACTATACAACAGAAGGAAGAAACTGTTGCAAAAAAAGAGGAAAATCCCAGGATGCAAAAAACTCCCTCACCAGTCTCATAAGAAGCTGAGATCTCTCATAAAATCCTCAAAAGCTAGTTACGAAAATAAAATTGCCAAAGATTGCAAAGACAACCACAAGGCATTCTATAGTTATGTCAAGAATCTAAATGGCAATGCTCAGATATGCTCTGAGTTACAACAGAATGGCATTAAATATACTAATCCTAAGGATATTGCCAATATCCTGGCAGATTGATTTAGTGTCAACTTCACCCCACTCTCACCCCCTAAAGGGCCCATCTCAATACCAAAAGATTGCCAAATTCCGATAATCATGGCCACACAGGTAGAAACCTCACTCTCCAAAGCTAAGAATACAGCATCCATGGGACAAGATGACATCCCAGGCTGTGTACTACATGAACTACAAAATGAACTGGCACCTCACCTAAGTGTCATGTTTACTTATCTGAATATGGAAATGTTGACACGTATACATCAAAACGCGAAAACACAGATCATCCTGAAGTGCGAAACCCAAAATGTTGAATTGTCATGGTTGGCCCTTCTGCGGTATAGCTCCGTAAGGTAAGTGTACGATAGTTACGGACCTTAGGGTTAGGGTGCGGGTTAAGGTAAGTGTATAGATAGTAATAGTGTGCGATAGTTACGGACCTTAGGGTTAGGGTGTGGGTTAAGGTAAGTGCATAGACAGTAATGTATGCAAGGTTTAGTGTAGGGTTAGAAGTAGGATTTTGGTTAGTGTATGTATGTGGTTTATTTATTTTGTTTGGGTTGGTAGTATGTAGCGTGCGGTGGGGTTGGACAACTATGACAGTTCAAGATTTTGAATTTTGCGGTTTAGGGTGTTCGGTGTATTTGCAGTTCAGGTAATATGTGTCAATGATTCTGTATTCGCTGTTTAGGACTTTCACTGTTGTAATATTGACCTGTGGAAGTGATGGCATGTTAGCCGATGACAAACTTTTATCTGATATGGGGTGATGGCACTATGTAACATCTCAGATACTGGATCCCAATCTGCTCACTACCAAAATGTTGAGCAGCTACAGCAAATACTACTCCAAGGATCTTAACTCATGTGATACACCAAACACTGAAACATGATTGTGTTCAGACATAGCTGATTACAGTGGCTTATCTCAATAATTGTACATATTTCTGAATCACACCATCATATCTGATTTTGTCATTTGTATAAGCAATGTTTCTCAGCATCTTGATAGTCATTTCCATATCAATATACTGTCATTATCATCCAGTGATTATAGTGCTATTTTTGTGCTAGTGAGGTTGCCCTTATTGTGTCAGTAAGTCACCCCTCCCTTCTATTGGTACTTATTTTACTATTTTCACAAAGTTCTGTGTGATTTTTTTTTCAAAATACTCCTATTTGACTGAAAGAGATATGTCAACTTGAGTTTCAAAATACTCTTTGTAACAACCAAAACTCAACGAAATGCAACAAATGCTTCCAATATGTATATTACTTCATTATCACCTTATATTAAAAGGTATGCTGCTTGCTGTTAAAAAATAAAGGGCCCACCTATGACTGCATACACTTTTTTCTACTGTGGTTTTTATAGTAGGCACATGTTTTGTTTTTTGATATGTTAACAATTGTAATTTATATCTGAAAATGTTGCATCATAGTGGTACCACTTGGGAGTGCAGAAAGTATAACCATGACATCACAGTCATACTGTAGCAAGAGAATTATTTAAATCATGGTTTAGCAAAGAATAAAGAAGTATTACGAAATATAATACCATACCACATATCTGAAGAAACCTTTCCCATATGAAACATTCTCGAAAATAAACAATGCAATAAAAACTTTCAGCTTCAAAAAAAGAGAGAAAAAATGGACTAGTTAAATATAAATCTCCTTTTAAGAAGACCAGAGGTAATTCTCTTAAAATAAGTTTTTAACAACATTTTTTTAAGAAACCATTTTATGAAAATTACCTCAAGTTTTCCTTCAAATGGTTTTCCTAAAATAGAGATTTGTGCTTACTCTTGAAAAATAATGTTATTAATGAGTTTACCTGAAACAAAGCTCTACTTAAAATAACTCAACATAATAATTCTGGCAGAAGATCCCATTAATGTCTAATGCATTTATTATTCAACTAACAGTCTTTAGTTACCCCACATTAAAATTGTTCTATAACTACCATTTGTCTTGTGCCCTCATAAATAAATCAGAAGAGAATAAAATTTAGTATTTCATCAGGCATACTCCACTGGTCTATGGCTCTTTTCTTAAAAATGATAGCTTCTAATAACTTGAGTGAAATGTTTTAAGAAAATATTTTATTTTATATAAAGTACTGAAGCAGAAATGTTTTATTTTATATAAAATACTGAAACAAATAAGGCATGATAGTAATCAATTGCTATTCAGTGCCAGGACACTGACAACACTGGAAAAGGCTTTGTTGTTTTCCATCACAAGAAAAAGCAGGTTGTAGACCATGAAAGAGTTAAATAGACATATGTGGCTGTCCTCCAAAACGTTTCCATCTTGATTCCCAATTTACAGATATTGTTGCAGTTATCTCCTCCCCAAAGGACTAAAGGCTCTGTGGGATCAATCCAGTCAACAGATTTAAATAAGTGAATAAAATGATGAAATGTATAAATATGCAGCTAGCTAATTTTCATGTTAGTCTAGATGGTGCATCTCATACTTTTTTGTCATGTTAAACTGATTACTGGTATATCTATGGATGGCCAAGATGAAATTTCTGAAGCATCAGTAGCCTTAAGCACAAGACACCAAGGAACACAATACTGACCAGTTATCCATAGGACATTGCTGTCTTAGCATTTCTTAAGAGTGTCAGCAGTGATTCACTTCTTTTGTAAAATCTTTCCCTTCTTTCAATTGATGTGACCACTGAATTGATATGGAAGTTTATGGGAGTGCAGGGGACTTGTCCCTCACATTGTGGGGAGCAGGGAGGCTTGCCACCTTGCAAAAAGCACTTACATTTTACTTTTTTTGCCCTTCTGTGCTTCAAGCATTAATTCTTTTGGCATTTCTGATGCTTGCAGCTTGTTGTTTGCTATTTTGTAGTAAAACCCAGATTACTGCAGCACTTCTATTGTGGCCTACTAGAACCTAATACTTTAGTTACATTGGAGTGGTGCTACTGTGGTGTTTTACTCTAAAGCATTTGCCACGTTCAATAGGTAGGCTGCTATATTGCTCACAAAATTCACTTCTTGACAATTTACTCTCTCTCCACACGTGTGTGCGCGTGCGGTCTCTCACACACACACACACACACACACACACACACACACACACACACACACACACACACACACACACACACACACACACACACACACTCATGCACAGATCAGCAAAACAAATTACGTAAGCCATTATATTCAGTAAACCTGTTTGAATGTCTTGATTTGAACAGGAATTGAAACACAGAAGAATATAAGTTCATAAGACTACTTATCAAGCAAAAAAGAATGATGTCTTAGCTGTCTGAGAGGGTCATAAAATATGGAATTGTTTGCCAGGGTATATAAACCATAACAATTTCATCACTGTCAATAAATACAGTTTGGATAATCATTATGGCAAAAGGAGTCATGATATTTGTTCAAGAGGCATTCTGTATATGCATTTGCTTATAAGAGATGTCAAGTGATGTGAATAAAACCCAAAATGCGCTATTATGAAACAGTTTTATTTACTACTCTCCTCTCTTGCATTCATCAGTACAGAACATTTTCCTGTGATTCTCAGAATGTCAGAATCCATGTAAGGTCATTAGTCTGGACCGTGAAAAATGCATGAGTTTAGTTTATGAATGCATATAAGAAACTACCCAAGGAAGGGAACCATTGCCAAATGAACCTTAGTGCTGTATATAGCCTCAGAGCAGCTGACTTTTACTGCCACTCTCTGCATATGCCTTCTGCAACTTTACCCCTATCTGTGGTCTTGCAGTCTGTAAAATAAATGCTAGTAATGAGTTTCAGGATTGCAGTCTGTGCTTTCCAGACAATTCTTTCACAGACTGCTTGCCGTGGTGAGGGTTACAGTGATGGTAATCATCTGAGTGTGAGAGAGACCAGAATCCCCTATCCCAGCAACAGACAGTCTCTATGTCATCCTGTTTGATCTTCAGGAATTCTCATATCAGCCAAAACATATAACCTTTTTAATAGGTTGTGTGTCTGTCTGAAGGCTAGCTCATTATAGGCATCCTTAAAAATGTCCAAGCTCCCTAAAATACTCATCCTTTCACTCAGAATGAGCCTGACTATCCTACAGTTAAACCTTATTTCTGTTGTATGTCTCCACGACCTTACCTTTTCAGTCACTGCTTAAAGCTCATGTTCATATCTGTGCATGGGAACATGGACTAACTAGTAAATTCAGAGCTCCAACCTATGGATCACTTCTTGCACCATCACCATCACCACCACAGTCCAGTACAAGTACTACAACAAAAAAAGCTCCTGTTCCAGTGGTTGGTGGTTCTTCTGATCCCCTTTTCTTTCACTCATAAATAAAACCCCAAATCATTTAAACTCCACAACTTCAAGTAACTGCTCCCCCACATATCTGAAGGTAATCCACCATTTTCTTGGAGAGAAAAATTAAATCTGATTTTGAGGTCTTATTTTTCTACCACCCACTACATGTTCGGCAGTGTACTGCTCCAGAAACTACTAAAGATCATACTCAGTTAAGACAAGGAGGACAAGATCACATGCAGGCAACAAAGTTGCAGTGATCATGTCATGTGTAGCCTGTTCTGTCACTGAACAATCACAGGTGGTATGGTTGACAAGATGGCAGAATGTTTTAAGTCTGTGTTCATCTTACAGCAGCAAATGCAGATACAGCTTTGTCTTTCAACCATGCAACTGAATGACATACAGCAGTAGCCCTGGAATTCTATATCTCAAGACATTTCATTGTCAACAGTTATACGCATTTGCTATATACATAAAACACATGTAGACAATACAAACACGTTTCCATGACCCCAGTGTCTCATTGCCAGGACAGAATCTGTATTACTTATCCTGAATCAAAAGATGACTATTGAATGAAATGGCCTTACCAGCAACCTGGCATGGACCTTAAATGGGAGACTGAAGGCTATGGTCCTTCTTTGAATAAAACACACTGTGCTATCTCTCCCTTTCTGAAAATGAGGACCAGTACCCCAGTTTGCCAATCCAATTTTGATACAGCAAAAAGAAGCAAAGTTTCAACAGCAACCATGTGAAAAACGGATAGGAGAAGAAGAAAAATACAACTTTATTTTTGCCTCTGTTTAGGCAGTGGAAACAAAGTGATTCCCAATGCTGTTTTTTTTCACAATGTGTAAATACAATAATGGCACCTGAGGAGAAAGCTGTTCTAAAGGATGTTACTTTTCTACATGGTAAGCATAGTGTTACTCTAAAACGTGGGATATGGGATTCTTGTCACCCTTTATGTAACTGTATGTTTCATTCATTTTCCCAAGTTAATGTTTTCAGATGCCACACATTTTTCTGTGGCAAGCTGGGAATCCTTGCATGATGTTGTAAAGAATATTGTGTGTTTTGGTGTCTGCAGATCAGAGAAGCAGACTCTTCAGCATACTATGAAACTGGGTGCTCTTGATCTTATCTAGGTTCCTTAAAGAATATTTAAGCAGGTGACAGAATAAGGGGAAGTTACCATAAATAAGATTCAAAATTCTGCATTTCCTTAGTTAGGCATCATGTTCCACTTTGTGGTATAATTTTACATTGTGGTCTTGCCAAGCTAGCAATACCTGCTACTTGTATTCTGGCTGAGTTCTAATGTCTGTTCAGGAGTGTTGACAATAGTGGTTATGGTGTCCATTATACCATCACACTCCAGTGTAGTGAGCCTGATCTCAGAGTTAGGTTTCTTCCTGTAACTGCACTTCAGTCCCTGTAACATCTCCTCGGTGTTATTTACTGCTCAGGAACCCCTCAGTGCTTTCTGATTTCTTCACTTCCACTTTCCTTGCTACAGACCATGACGGTCCTACCATTTCTCCTTACCTGTAAAGATCTTACATTGTTTCAGAAAGAATCTTCTCAGTCTGGGAGTGCTAGCGAGACATATTGTTCTCTGTAGTTCTTATAGCAATAACCCACGCCTGGGTGTGGGTAATGCTGGATTTACCCACGGTTGGCGTGGTTTGGTCCCGAGGCCGAAGCCCGAGGGACCAAACAAAGCCAACCGTGGGTAAATCCAGCATTACCCACACCCAGAAGTGGGTTATTGCTATTATACAATGACATTATTTCAGAAAAGAAATAATTACTTTTCTTAAATAATGGCATTGTATAATGCCTCTTTACTGCCATTCCGCAGCTGTCTTGTATTCTGCGGCAGTTCTGATGTACTGCGCATGCCTACGCAGTACATCAGAGCTGTGGGCAAAAGCAACAGAGAACGCAAGATCTCCGTTGCTTTTTTTTACTGTTTCGCTATGTTAAATGGGTTTAACATAGCGAGACAGCTTTAAAATAAGCAACGGAGATCTCCGTTGCTTATTGTAAAGCTGTCTCGCTATGTTAAACCCATTTAACATAGCGAAACAGTAAAAAGCAACGGAGATCTTGCAATCTCCGTTGCTTTTTTTTTAAAAAAACTGTCTCGCTATGTTAAATAGGTTTAACATAGCGAGACAGCTTTAAAATAAGCAACGGATATCTCCGTTGCTTATTTTAAAGCTGTCTCACTATGTTAAACCCATTTAATATAGCGAGACAGCTTTAAAAAAAAAAAGCAACGGAGATCGCAAAATCTCCGTTGCTTTTTACACACTGTGTCGCTATGTTAAAAGAGTTTAACATAGCGAGACAGCTTTAAAAAAAGCAACGGAGATCTCCGTTGCTTTTTTTAAACCTGTGTCGCTATGTTAAACTCTTTTAACATAGCGAGACAGTGTTTTATACTAACGGAAAAAGTCAGGGCGACCGGACCTTTTTTCGTTAGTATATTGAGGGATTTACAACGGGCACGCTGGTTGGGCTGGCCAATCAGCGTGCACGTTTTAGGGGAGGAATTGTATAATAGTAATTAGTCACCATATACAGCTTTATATATTGAGATTATCTTGCAGAAGTAGGCTAAGCAGACACGTTAATGTATGCTAAAGTGAAACTGCTTTCCTAATTTATTCTTTGAATAAATATTTGTGTGAAGAAAAGAGTTGAATAACTGAAACACTGTAAAAAAACATTGGTTAAGTACTCTGATTTTGGTCCAGTAAGTGTTACTTTTGTAAATAATTTAAGGCTGGTCTGATATAAAATACCATGAATGCTGTAAATCTAACCATCAGTGTGATATGACAACAATGAACATATAAGTTTGACACCTCAGGAAAAGTAAAGACTACATGTCTGAGTACTTCACAAAACTCTGCTATTTTAGCTCTCTTGCTTTGAAGAGGGTTTAAATGTGTAAAGCAGCCTCCAACTAGTAGAAATCAGGGGCATTTAATGAAAAATAAAATAATGTTTCTCCTTCTAGTGTCTGTAAAGTCACTGACCTACAGTGCTGTCACTATATTTAAATGAAGAAAAGCACTTCCTTGTGTCTACGGTGAGTCAAGTAAAATGGGTGCAAATTACACTATAGGAGAAAGACCAAAACTATGAAAATAAAAGTCATATCAATATGACAGGCCCCATGATTACCATTTAGGGAAAAAGAACATAAAATGTAATATGAAACAGTTGCTGGGCCCTGTTTTTCATTGTCTTTCCAAAGACCTTTGAGACTATAGGCTAGTTATAACCTTTTTATAATCCTAAATTGTACAGATCTTGGCCTATTGTACAGGTCTTGGGCCTAATATAATTGACTGGCTCATTATCAGACATCTTGCTTAGTGCCTAATAATTAACTCTCTTTACCTCTTTCTATTTGTCAAGGCAAAAAAAAAAATAAATAAATAAACAGGGATGACCCCCATCCTTACTCTTATTGATATCTATTTTAGCAATTAAATGGGTTTATTTGAGATTCACTGTTTATTCTATATAATCTGATCACATGACTCTTAAGGCACTCCTTTACATTGGCAATGCTATAATCATACTTATCCAAACATATAGGACTCTTCACACATTTAAACAGCTCTGAAAATGTTTCAGGTTAAATTCAACCTAAACATCTCCAACTTAATTTCTAAGGCTCATGCCTCTCTTTTAATTGAATCACTCCTGAAGGGTATTTATTTTGGCTAGCATTCACTAGTAACCTGACAGTGGAATATAAAACCGTCTGTTAATCATGCACAATGATGACTGGAGTGTGTGGCAGCTTCCTAGTCTCAGTATATAATTACATTCCTCATCAATGTCAGCTATAAAGAGAAATAGTAAAGAAGATTAATTGTTGCGTATCCTAGGTAACTGAGCACTTTGGTCAGGTTTCACTTGTTTTCCATTGGTTCAGTTTTCTTGTTTAGGTCTTTAGTAAACAAGGGCACCCATTCAGCTACCACATAGGTTGCACATATTTGAAAGCTGTAGGAACCTGGGCACTTTCATTGATAATGAATTATTCTTTAATCACTATGTATCAATAATCATTCAGAAATCCTTTTATCTGGCCAGACTGATCACCAGGGAAATATTTTCAAAGTCCAAGGAAGTTTTTGTCCCTCTGTACCCCGGGCCTCACCATACCCATAATAGTGTATAATGCCCCCTTTGTAATGTACTTGTTTAAGCATTTGACTCAACTAGAGAAATTATAAAGTTTCCTCACCAAGACAATCAAGGGCATGTCTTTCTTGAGCGTTCTCTCTCTTTTCTGTTTCTTACAGATCTCGAGGGGGGGGGGCATATGTCTCACCTACACAGCCTCAAAGGATCCAGTCCTAGGTGACTTTATGTACTTCCACAAAAACAAGTAGCAATTCTGAACAAGTTTGTACAAATTTCTAGTCTTCCCTAAAGCAGTAGAACCACTGCATCATTTCTATGATATGAAGTGGCTTTCAATACCCTGAGCTTTCTTAAACCAAAGAGGGACAATCTATTAGTTAAAGCCAAATGGGAATTGCTTGCTTAAATTACAGGAAATATACCTATTTTCACACACACACTCACATACACACATACACACACATGCACACACACACACACACACACACGCACACACACACACACACACACACACACACACACACACACACACACACACACACACACACACACACACACACACACACACACACAAACACACACACACACACACTCATCATTATGTTTATTTAATGAACCATGTACATTTATCCTTATATTGTAACTTTATATGTGACCCATGTATTCCCATATGAACCAAGTCCTATTTATTGATTTAACATAAATTAGCCATATTGCCATGATGTGAAAGCAAATAAATAGCATATTTTTAATATTCATTAGTTATTAGGTAACTCTTCTCGCTTCATTCTTCTGTCTTCAGGCTAAATTATAGTTTCTTTGGATAAAGCTTTGGAAATATATGCAATTACAGCTGGCTTTTCAAAGAATGTGGCATTTGCTTTCTGTAACTCAAGGGATGTATGGTTACCAAGAGAAATGGGGTTAATTTTATGGTCAAATCTCCAGTTATCCCAGGGTGATAACTTTTCTGTCTACTGCCCTGGTTTGTTTGGACAGATTTGGGGAATCCAAAGTGGCTTGACTTAATTTCAATAAAGATGGGAGATTGTGCCATCAAAAGTTTGACTATAAACCTGGATAGCATAAATAGGTGTGATTATTATCTTTTACCCATGGAAATCATTGTGTGAATGTTAGCTTTCCCCTGAGCAATATAGAAAGATCTTTTCTGCAGATATGGATGACTGCTGATATTGTTGTTGGCCATCTGCTGATCATCTGACCCTTCTTTGGTCCAGTCCAGCTGCACAGTACATTTGGATGACAACTATAAACATCTCTTAATGGATTCCTAGACCCAACATCTATCAACCCAACATCTGTCAGTAGCAGTAGCTTCTTGTTTACAGGTGATTACAATGGAAGCAATGCACTAGGAATGATAGAACCAGCACAAAGAGGTGGTTGCTCCAGGAGCAGTGTTAGGGGGCACAACTGGCAGGTGTTCATTAACATAACATACAGTTACAGAAGTTTAGGAGTATAGAAGAGCCTTGATGGTTCTGTAATTTGGTAAACCTTTTTTTGTCCTCAAGTGTGTTTTATTTATTTATTTATTTGATCCTCAAGTCTAAGTTGAGGGGGCCCCAATATATGGCAGATGACTGAGGTATATCTCTTTCTATAGAACTCAGAAACAGTATTCAATAACACTTTTAGACAACCTTTTCTGCATTTACATCAAAATTTGTATTTAAATACTGTTTACTACCATATCACTGAAGACCAGAATATTGCCAACCAAAATCCTGAGATGGACGTACTGAAAGACTAAAATGCTGAAACCCACAATATCAAATTCCCAGAGCCCTTGCAGGACTCATGTTAGCAGTCATTTCTGTATCCACAACAATCAGGAGTTTCAGTGTTTTGCATTCTTGTGAGTTTCAACATTTTAGTGTTTTGCTATATTCATCTCATCAGGACTGTGGTTTGCAATATTCTGCTCTAAACTAACATGATAGTAAACCTTTAGATAACATGTATGCACTAAATTCTTTAAATGTTCTATTATACTGAAGTTATCTCTCAGGAGGAAGCTGTCGTTTTTACTTTCTCATTAGTATTGCTCTAATATATGCCATCTTTTCATCCTTCTTCGACAACACAGTTTGTATAATTTGAGTGTAACACATTAACTCCACACAGTTATCGATAAAGTGGCTGTTATTATGAAATGTTTACATCATTAGCATAAACACAGCCTTATACAGCACTCAGTCATCTGTAAACCTACTAATCTACCAGATGCTAATTACAGGAAGCTTAATAAGAAAGAAATTAAATAGTATGGATTCCAACAAAATACCTTATGGCACTCCCACCTATGTCCCTGACCTCCTTTTATACCGCTTATCTTCTGCCACTAAGCTATCCATTAATCTTTCTGTCTGTTTATAAATACATTTAAGTTATTTGACCCCAGCATTGATCATAGGAATTATAGGAAATACATAAGGCAACTCAATCTTGGGACCATTCACCCCTTGCCAGGACCCATCCTTAAACTGTATCTTCTTTTTTAACCAAGGCTAGGTTAGTCAAGCCAGGGGTGAATGACCTCTTTGGATTTAGCTGATACTACTTTGGCAATTAACTATGTTAAGCAGAAGGATGGTTTGATAAGTGCTGTCACACGTTAATCAAAGGAGAGAGATTAGGGAATTATCAAGCAACTTCCAAGGTCCTCAAAGGCATTCTCAGTTTGGAGTGGGATATTGCCTATGTTGTATGCTTTTGGGAAGAGTAGTTTACCAAATGTGACAATATTGCACTTTTTAGCATTTAATTTGAACCCATTTAATTTAATTAGGTATTTACAAGTGTAACCTTTTGCTGAAGGGTTTTGGGATCAGAAGGGCAAGCAACAATGACTCCCAGTTTAAATTCATCAGCAGATTTGGTTGGTCAGAGGTTTTGGTTCATGGTCTACAGATAAGAAAAGTAAATACTGAACAGAAGAGGTCCAAGCCCTGAGCTCTTCAGGACTCCTCTGATCACACCCACACTCTCTAATAAGGCACCAGCTACACACACCATGTGGACTTTGTCTTTTATTCAATGTAATATCCATTACACTACATGCATATCTACTTATAATGCATTAAGCTTACTAACAGTGCTAGCATTGGGGATGGTGTCAACTGTATTGGTAAGGTCAAGTTACACTGTGTTGACAGCATTACTACTGTCAGCAGTATGTGTTTCCCTTTCAAAGAGGTTAACCAGAAGCATTAGACAAGATCTATCCTTGACAAAGCCAAACCGAGTTAGGTCTAGCCTGATGACATTTTTATTGTCATAGTTTATTGGGTTATAATATGTTCCATGGCTTAGCAAATAGGACTTATTAGGCTGATGGCCCTTTAATTCCTGAGGCCAGTGGTGAGGCCACCCTTGCGAAGTGGCATCACTACCACTGTGTGCCAAACCTCAGGAACACAGCCAGTGGCTAAACTTAGGTTAACTAGTTTAAGGAGTGGCTTTGCCAGTGTTTGTTTAACACTGTTTATTAAACAGCCAGTTATATTGTCAAGTCCCACTGAGGAAGTATTTTTAGTCTTGGAGTGCATCCTCAGTACATGCTCTTTAGTGATTTTTGAGGAGCTGAGAGATTCATGTATAAGTGGGCTTTGAGTAGTCATCACCATTGCGAAGGACAGTATCATTTTTTTGCATATCAGTGTGCTATGTTAACCACTAAGCCCTGATGCACAGAGCTTTTATACAATGATGTTACCTTATGTAATCATGATCTAGATTCTATAAATCTATGTTAGTACGGGTCTGTGGTGACTCTATAAACAGCTTTATGTTTAAGATTATTAATTATCATTGTCTCAAAAATCTTTGAAAATAAGCCCACTATTCCCATCATTTTTTTGTAACGTTGGACGTTCATGCAAGGAAATTAGTGGTTTGTTTTTAAACAGCTAGTACAAATGCCAAGCTTAAAATCAGTTATACAGCTTCAACAAAGATGCCAGTAGTGCCTGACAAAGGTTTCTTATGTTTATGTAGAGTGCCATCCCTTGCTCAACACTAGTTAATAAGTTATCCATACTGACTGCGTAACAGCTCTCTTCAGTGTTAAGTTCATTACTTCTCAGGGTTTCTAAAGGTACTACAAACTATTCTTTGAATTATTTCAGATATTTGTGTGTCTGGTGCTGTGTTTTTATGAGATTTGCATGGTAGATGGAGCTGTATGAGGACACTCCATAAAATGATCAAGTGATGCTTATTATTTGCTATTTAATCAGTTAAGTCAAATATTTTAAGTACATTCTAAAAATTCAAAAAACAAAAAACAAACTGGTGAAAAAACCACCCTTGCAGGTCCAGCACCTTTAAACTCCTGCATTCAGATAATTGTATGCAAAGATTCTTTATAATCCACAGGTTATGTTGTAAAACAAGAACGGCAATAAAAGAAAAAAACGAATTGAAATTTTATTAAGCTTAAAAACAAGCTTTTCGTCGGCACTCTGCACCAACTTCCTCAGAAAACAAACTGTACCACACATTTGTCTCAGTATAAATACATCACAACTCCACTCAGATGCTCCCCCTAGCGGCTCCCCTTTAAAAACACATAATAACACTGAAATTTCTAACAAAAAGCGGCCAAAATATTCAACAATTTGGTATCTACTACTCATACCTGCCTTCAATGATGGTAAACCTATAATGCTCCAAATATTAAATTTTAAAGCCACCATGGTTACATATAAATACGAATAATCAAAAGTAGCAATAACCACAAGAAGTTATAATATATAGAAATAAGTATAAAAGTGGGAAGAAAATTCCCACAAGTGTTGATATAAACATTAATATAACTAGTAAGTAGTAAACACAAAAATAAAAATAAAAATAAAAAAAAAAAAATGCTAAAACACAAAAGTATATTCCCGGGTGACTCTTAGCCACTCCAGGGGGCTTCACCTCACTAGGCTTCTCAATTTGAGGAAGCAACTGATGGAAAGCATACTATTAAGTCCAGGTGAATGGTAAGCTTCCAACTTAAGTTGCCACATCAACTCCTTGCATTCTAGTCTTAAAGAATCGGGTCCCCCCATATACTCTTGGTTTAGCTGATCGATCACTGAAAACGAGAATTCGTGACCTGGATTATCTGATATGTGTTTGGCCAAAGCGTTGTCGACCTTCCCCTTCCTGATGTCATATAAGTGCTCGTATACCCGTTCCTGTAGTTTCCTATCAGTCTTGCCAATATAGAAGCCTGGACAGACCAAACACTGGGCTAAATATACCACCCGATTGCTGGCACAATTGAATCTTCCTTGTATGAGATACTTCTTGTCCCTGATGGAAAAATCTGAGCTTGCTTTAATATATCTGCAGTACCTGCACATATTACATTTAAACATCCCAGATCTGCGGGAGGCACCAGCAGCTTTGGACTCCAGGATGTTTTTGATGTTGAGGCCCCTCCTGAAAGTGACCTTAGGGGGTGATAATAGTCCAAATGTTCCTGTTGACTCGGTGGTTAATAAGCGCCAATTTTTCTTTATAATAGACACAGTGTCCATTGCATCCAAGTTGAATGAAATTACAAAAGTACAATTGAAAGTATCAGACTCACTGGCAAGACGAGGTAAACCTAAAGGCCCATCCTCCATATTCCCCAAAATGGGGCGGAAGTGGCCATTGGCCCTCTTCCCCTGCACTTCCACACTTAATTCTGCAACAAGATCAGCAGGGTACCCTCTGCTGACGAACATGCCAAAGATGAACTTACACTCCTCGTGAAATTTCTTATCTTCTGATGTCATGCAGGCTGCTCGAACAAATTGGCCTTTCACAATAGCCCTCTTTTGGTGTAATGGGTGTTCACTGTCAAAATGTAGATAAGAATTTGAGAAGGTCAGCTTCCGATGTATGCTGGCCACAAAGTGATTTGAGCTTCTATCTTTCTCTAGTTCCACGTCCAAGTAGGTAATCTTGTCAGTGGCAAACTCAGATGTGAATTTCAAAAATTCTGTAGAGCCATAAAAAATGACACCAAGTTGTTGATATCATCTAGGGTACCATTGAGGATGACAAAAATGTCATCCAAGAACCTAGTGTATAACACTACTTTCTCTTGGACCAAAAATCTGGGATGTTTAAATGTAATATGTGCAGGTACTGCAGATATATTAAAGCAAGCTCAGCTTTTTCCATCAGGGACAAGAAGTATCTCATACAAGGAAGATTCAATTGTGCCAGCAATCGGGTGGTATATTTAGCCCAGTGTTCGGTCTGTCCAGGCTTCTATATCGGCAAGACTGATAGGAAACTACAGGAACGGGTATACGAGCACTTATATGCCATCAGGAAGGGGAAGGTCGACAACGCTTTGGCCAAACACATATCAGATAATCCAGGTCACGAATTCTCGTTTTCAGTGATCGATCAGCTAAACCAAGAGTATATGGGGGGACCCGATTCTTTAAGACTAGAATGCAAGGAGTTGATGTGGCAACTTAAGTTGGAAACTTACCATTCACCTGGACTTAATAGTATGCTTTCCATCAGTTGCTTCCCCAAACTGAGAAGCCTAGTGAGGTGAAGCCCACTGGAGTGGCTAAGTGCCACTCGGGAATATACTTTTGCATTTTAGCATTTTTTATTTTTATTTTTATTTTTGTGTTTACTACTTACTATTTATACCAATGTTTATATCAACACTTGTGGGAATTTTCTTCCCACTTTTATACTTATTTTTATATATTATAATTTCTTGTGGTTATTGATACTTTTGATTATTCATATTTATATATAACCATGGTGGCTTTAAAATTTTATATTTGGAGCATTATAGGTTTACCAGCATTGAAGGCAGGTATGAGTAGTAGATACCAAATTGTTGAATATTTTGGCCGCTTTTTGTTAGAAATTTCAAAGTGTTATTATGTGTTTTTAAAGGAGAGCCAGTAGGGGGCGCATCTGAGTGGAGTTGTGATGTATTTATAGTGAGACAAATGTGTTGTGCAGTTTGTTTTCTGAGGAGGTTGGTGCAGAGCGCCGACGAAAAGCTTGTTTTTAAGCTTAATAAAATTTCAATTCGTTTTTTTCGTTTATTGGCGTTCTTGTTTTACAACATAACCTGTGGATTATAAAGAATCTTTGCATACATCTATCTGAATCCGGGAGTTTAAAGGTGCTGGACCTGCAAGGGTGATTTTAAGTACATTATTTGGATGTAGTTGTTTGATTTTTAGATTTTTAGAATAATAGTGTATTACAGACTGAATGGAATCTGGTTATAAATTGTTTACAATCATACCGATAGGATATGCCATACAATTTAACCTTAGACACTCTTTCTGCCTGTCTTTCTATCAACCACATTGGAAGAAGAGATTAGTTGTATTAGTTCATCCAGATTTATCTGGTCACATGAGGGAGGTATGAGGCCCAGTCATAGTTTAGATCACTCAAAACTATATATTCTGTTTTAACAGTTGTCATCTTTTCAGATTACAGTGTTCTGATTTGTGTTGGTGTCTGCTTTTATGGAATACATGTACTAGTTATTATTGTATTTATAGCTGATTATGTGTTGATTCACTTGAGTAAACCCTCTATGTCCAAAGGCTGAGAAATATGATTGTGATATATAGTTTAAGTTTATTGTAAATCATCAAAGATTAGGCATTTGAAGAAATGAATTATGAATGACACAGGCATTTTGAACCTGTTTCAGAAGTGAGTACTTTACCTGAAAAAAGATGAGTTAGTTGAATCCCGGTACAAATTCCACACTGATATTGATGTTATGTGTACTTTCGGTTCTAGCACTAACAAAAATCTTATCTCCAGAAATTGGAATATGATGAAGGGTAATGTGAATATATATTAATTCATTGCCCCCCATACCCCTCTGTTTTATATCAAATAAGCTAAGAATTCAACACCATTTCTGAATGAGCTGATATTAGCACTAATAAGCTTTGAAATGTAGAGACTCTTATATTTGTGGATGGTATTGATAATGTAGATGGTTAATTAACATGTCTTACATTGTCAGTCCGATCACTGCTAGAATTCTTGGGGCCCTTAATGTGTTGTTCTCTGCACAGCCTATGAAGGATTTGATATATGAAAAACTGCATATGCACTTTGAGCTAGAATTCATGAACATATCTGACTGATTAGAAATAAAGACAAGCAAAAAAACCTTATGTCAGAACAATAAAATTTGTTTGGATATCAGGGAATTTGAATTTCACGTCCTGAAAAGACCACAGTTAGGTGGGGAGGTGATTCTAATAATCTGGAAGTATATGATTTTTTTGGTATATATGAACATCCAAAATTAGATTATGCATTAAATTTGTAATGTATTTTAAAATCAAGACTACAATATTAGTGGGTTAGACTTTATTTTAAAATTCTCACATTTTATGATGGCATTGAGTCATTTGAATAAAGGACATTTTGTACAAATCTTTTATTTCTAATGTATTTTATCATTTTGTATTTCATAACATCAGTTCACATAACTTGTTTAAACTTTTGAGTTGTGAATATCATATTTTATTAGCTAATTCTAAGCCATTCAGTGATCTTTTTTATTTTATGATCACGTACTTTGTAAAATGACTATTCAATTAAGTTTTTAACTCATTTAAAACACATGATGAAATTCTTATGATCTGGAAAAAAAGTGCTTTCTAGTTTTGCTTCAATAAACCTCAATTCAGGTTTGAACTCTGTTTGGAAATTTAATGATCTTATCTAAGTATAATTTTTATTGGACTTAGGTGTTTGCCAGGACAATACAGAACCAAGGTAGGTAAGTGGTATCTGTGAGATATGTAATCTTGATGCTAGTGACAGTGAGGTATAAGAGAAAACGATCTGAAAAAATTATGAAATGGGGGTTATTGCAAGTAAAATCAAGCCAATGAACTGGGTCAACAGCATGGTGAAAGTAGAGAAACTCAACAAATAAGGCTACACAGTTTTCCTCAAGATGTAAATGAAACTGTAAGGACCACTGCCTATTAGAAATAGTAGAGGAAGTTGTGGAAATGATACACATTGCCAAATATTTTCTCAGTACTGGAAGTAAACCACAGATTTTGGCAATTGAACATGACAAACAGAGATCAAAATAATGCAGCTGTGTGATATCATTGGGATGATACAGTCCTTAGAATGTTCTTATGGATCCTATCATCACACAGAGTGCCCAGATGTCCACAGTTTTAATATCAGAAGACATGAAGAGTATGAGGAGCATAACTACTGCTGTGAGTTTAGTTGAAGGTGGAGTTTGACCTACATCTGGAGTATATGACAGAGAGACTGCAACACTGTAACATGAAGGTGAATAGAACAAAGGGCCAAATCTATGTGAAGACTATAGGTACATGGGTCATGTACTGAATAAATAGGGCATAGATGAGGCCTGCATATAATAAGAGCAGTGGTTGAGGTGGGCAAACCATAGAGCAAGGCTGCACTTCAGCGGTTCATAGGAATTGTGAAGTACTTATGCAAATTTCTTCCAAAGCATTCAAAGGTTTCTCTTCCCCAAGAGGACACAGGGTGGAAAGGAATACAGAACGGTACTAGAAACACCAGCAAAAGCAAAGATTCAATATGATGAAGAAGCTGGCTACAGAAGCCACAGTCCTCAAGTACTGATGGCAGGAAGCTATTGCTGATGCAAGTAGATGCAAGGGGCAGTGTTACTTTATAATAGACAGCCACTGGCTTATGGGTCATGGGGTCATATGCTTTGACAGATACCTAGTCCTGATATGCCCAGATGGAAAAGCTACTGATGGCCATAGTATTGAATATATGGTTCCCTATCAGAAGCCTGAAACACTATAAGCCTGAAAATCAAAATCCTGAAACCAAAAGCCTGAAAATTCAAAATCCCAAAAACCCAAAATCCTGAAACTCAAAATCCTGAAAACACAAAATGGACATACTGACGTCATTGTGGCTTTGCTATTGTTAGCCCTGTGGTGTTAGGTCATGCGTTGGGTTCAGGTAAGTGTGCGGTTGGTTTTATGTTAGGGTCAGGGGCGGTTTAAGTGAGTTAGGGTTAGGGCGCAGGTTAGGCATGTATGCAATAGTGACAAATATTGGGGTTAGGGGCGGTTTAAGTGAGTTAGGGTTAGGGCGCGGGTCAGGTGAGTGTGCGATAGTGACGGACCTTAGGGTTAGGGTTAGGATCAGGGTCAGTTGGTAGATATTAGTGTCTTTATAGTGACATATTAGCATTATTTGTGTTTTCAGGATTTTGAGTTTCAGGATTTTGGGTTTTCGGGATTTTGAATTTTCAGGCTTTTGGTTTCAGGATTTTGATTTTCAGGCTTATAGTGTTTCAGGCTTCTGATAGGGAACCTGAATATATGTATGAGAGGCCAACAATCAAAGAATTAGACCGCATGCCTATCTACAAAAATTTCTGAAAGTCACTACACTGGAAACCATTAAGACTGAGATGCAAGATGCTAAGTCATCATTGTTTGATGTTACAGTGTAATACAAGCCCAGTAAAGTAATGTATGCAGCAGACACAATATTCCATGCCTACCTCAAGGAAATGTTGATAATGATAGTTAGAAGCACTATCAGTTCCAACATACCTGCCCATATCACAGGAAAAATATTAGCAATTCATAAAGTATACTACCTTTCCAAAGAAAAGCATGTAGGATGGATTCCTAGATATGAAATGGAAAGGGTCACTCTTGATCCAACCATTCCTTGCCTTCATAGATGAGGTCAGGCGTAAGAAGGCACCACTATACAAGTTTATCAGAGTGACTGTACCTACTTCTGTGAGGAACCAAATGCTACACAGAACACATGAAACCCATGTGGGCATAATGACATGGGAAGATTGATGTAGAGACATTTTATTCTGTCCTGATATGTCAACCTAGATATAGGAAATCATCTACTAAGATGTCATAGAGGAGCCAGCCCAAAGTGGACATGATTCCACTCAAGGTGCCTGACAGGACTTCAAACGGAATAGACACCAACTCAGTCCATTCAGGGAAACCAATACATCATCTGTGTGGACTACTACTGCTCAAAGTACCCATATGATGTAAGCTTGCATGTATCTCTTCCTGTGCTGTCAACATCACACTCAAAGGAATGCTTACATGAGATATCAAATGTTCATATTAGATAATGGACCACACTAAAGAACTAAGGAGTTTAAAGAGTCTGTTGCAGAACTGGCATGTGGGCATACAATAAGAAGGTCCAAATACCAATAATCAAATGGACAAATCCAAACTAGCAATGCAAAACTTAATTATTAGTAGATATAATCCACCTAGTCAACTCATACCTTAGAAACTAAACCAAATACCTACCCATATGCCCAGCAATTAACATGGAGGCTCCCTTTATACAGTGCATGTTACAAAACTCTGGAACACAATCTTCTTGGAACTTAAAACAGAGTACATCGTCAACATGTACACCATTATTTAACAACTATAATGGTTTGGTGCAGTAATAACTAATAAAACAGTAAAGTAAGCCTTATTTCCCAGCATTTCTATTACTCACTCTCTCATTCTACACCTTCCTTTCTGTCTAAACTGGATTATAACTTTTCATAATCTCTCAACACCTCTACTTCCAGTACTATTGCTCTCTTCTTCCTAGTTTATCTTTATTTTACTGCTTATTATTGTATATAATGTATGTGTATTCAATGTGAACCAGTTTATTAACTACATACCTACTGTTTATTGCAGTACTGACAGATGTATTACAGTGTGATGTATTATAAACGTTATTGCCTAGTGGCACATTTCTCCCTGGGTCTCTCTTGAAAAGGGGTTATCAGGCCAGTCAGACTACCTCTGTTAACAAATGTAAAAAAATAAATAAATCCTAAAAAAAAAAAATCCTGACATAGAACAGAAGCAGGGATGTCAGCTAACACTCTTTGAATACTATGATATACCCTTGCAGCTGGTTAGGTTATTACCATTACCACTTATATCAGTATGGATAGACGTCTTAGGACAAGACTACTAAACTCTTCTAAACTTTTGCAGCCTACATCAGTGCTATATCTGAAAAATAATTGGGAAAGATCCTTGGAGAAAGGAAAAATATTATGACTGATGTGCTAAAAAGGCCAGCAATCTCTTTTTAGGAGACATAGTACAACTGCAGGATCCAGCAGGCAGACAACCAAGAGAGTCAACCAAAGGCTGTTATGCTACAAGAAGTTAATATGAAATAGTCCTGCATAATGTGCACCAGCAAGGGACAAGTCCTGAGAAGAAATCAAAGGCACTTCCACCAACGAGTGTCAAGTTCCAGGACTCAGAACTTCCTGATATTGAGAAGAATGAGGAAGACGTGGTCTGAATGACATCTGATGTATGTCAACACTAAGCAAACTACAGGCCCGATGCAGGAAAAGGTTTGAGGCCAGATCAAAAACCTCAGGAGGCCTCATCCAAAAGTATCCCATAGGCTGAGACTCGTACAGATGTCCAGATATGGGAGACTACACCAACCACTTCAAATAAGGACTTGATTTTAAAGTGTTGTTCATTGGCACTGACTTAATGAAATTTTCTAATTGAATGTTTAGTAGTACAAATGAAAATATATATATACCCTCACCTAGGCAGAGTATAGCTATAGTTTACCACAAATAAGCAAAATAAACCTTAATGTGGAAAATGCAATTTTAAATTTGCTCTTTTTAAGGCCAGTGGTAAAGCATGTTGAGAAGGGACATGAAAGCTTCCATTTTAAGAGCAATGTGAGGTTGGGCTGAATAAAAATAACTAAAACCACAACTTTCACCTGTGTGTCTTCTGAATTGTAAAAAACTAAATATATAGTTGAACGACTGGTAAGCTAACAAGCCACTCAATAAACCGTTAAAAAACTGGTTTGTTGATACAACTTTTTAATGATAAAATAAAAACGATGATACAACAACAAAATATCTCCATACTAAGCGCTTTCACCCAACATCATAAGGGGCATTTTCAGAGTACAAATTCTTAAAATGAAAGCCATCCTTTAAATACTTTGAATTAAATAGGTAAATTAATTGAATAATTGTATAATTGCATAATTATTACTGAAAGAACACTAAAATACTTCTAAGCCCCAAAACAAATGTCCAATACTGTGAACAATATATAAAACCTAACAGTTGTTTTTCAAATAAATGTTTGATAAACAGTAAATAGATAGAAAAGGTTAAACAAGAATAAAAAAAAATTAAAAAAGATTAAAAAAAGATTAAAAAGTGAACAGCAGTCACAAACATGCAAAAATCTCACAAGGTTTAGATATAGTAAACACATACTTAAATATGAATTTGATAATATGTAGTACTACTACAATACATCTATATTACTACTTTCTTAATATATTTAATGTGTGAATTTATATAGTTGTGAATAAATAAATAAATAAATAGCAAATATTCAATTGTAAACTATTCCAATACTGGATATCTGTTCTAAAATGTAATAAATTGTAAATATAATAGTAATAATATATTATGTATAAATATGAACTAAAATGTTAAAAATAGTTACAATTTGTTAAAATCATACTTAAATGAAATATGATTTTAATTTAAGTACACTAGAAATGGAAATATAGTCATTAATGCCTGGCAAAGTACAGACATTCAGCCTAAGTTGCCAAAGGAATTCCTTAGCTTCCAGAATAACTTTTTCATCACCTCCCTTCTGCACATTATGTGGCATTCTGTCAATAATAAAAAATAAGAATCTCTTAAAATTTGAACATCTAACACTATAGTTGTATAAGGCACTGGTGCTTTTAAGTGTTTTGATGTCTCTGACATGTTCTCCTATACGTACGCTAAGCTTCCTGATTGTTTTGTCAACATAAAATGCTTGGCATGTGGAACAAGTCGCTACGTATACAACCATAGTTGAATTGCAATTAGAGTGGCCTGGACATCTGATTGTTTTGCCAAAGTTTGTTATAGCAACATATGGGCTATCATTAATGTATTTACAAACCTGGCATGCTCCACATTTACTCATTCTTGACCTTTTGAAGTTGTCAATGTTGGTACTAGTTTCAAAAATATCTTTAAGATTTCTACCTCTACTATAGGTGATCTTAGGATATGTACCCACCACTTCTAATAATTCTTCATTGCTACTAATAACACTGTTCCAAATTTCATGAATAATGCTCACAATTTCAGGAGATGTTTCATTATATGGTAATATAAAAGTGTCCTGTCTGGACTTAGCTTTTTTATCTTCCATTGTGTTGCTAACACCAAATTTAATGATAGGTCTATACAATGAATACCTTTTAACATTAATCTCTTTCTTGATATTGAATACTAAATCATTTGGATAACCCCTGTCTAAAAACATATTAGATAGTTTTTCCATCTCTAAATTAAATACTTCATCATTACTAATAATTCTAGACAGCCTCACCATCTGGCCCTTAACTAAATTCTTCTTTTGGTAGTACGGGTGACAGCTGTCAAAATGTGAAAAGGAATTTGAAAAAGTATTTTTCCTAAAAATATTGGATTGTATGTTGTTTTGAAATGAGAAAACTATATCTAAAAATGCACAATCGTTGTTATAAATTTGATTAGTGAATTTTAGAAAACTAGATGTCTTACCCAAATATTCTACAAATTCAGCAAATTCGTCCTTACTTCCCTTCCAAACAATTAGTATATCATCCAAATATCGTAGATAAACAACAACTTTATTCCAAAAAGGGGATGTAAAAACACGCTCTGTCTCCCAGTGTGTTAAAACCAAGTTTGCATATATTGGGGCACATCTTGCCCCGATGGCCACACCAGTTTTTTGTCTATAATATAATATAATATATAATATATAATATAATAATAATATTCTTCATTCATGTATAAAAAGTTGTTTTCAGGAACAATTTCCATCAATTCTGTCAAGAATCTACATTTTGAGCCTTCCATACCACTAAATTTTAATAGAGTGGCCTCAAACATTTCCAAACCTTCTATATGTGGAATTACTGTAAATAAATTCACAACATCTATTGTAGCCATAAAAAACATTAGACCCAATTCTTTCCTTGCTTTGTCTTATCAATTCAAGACAATGCCAGGAATCCTTTAACACATGTGGAAGTTTGCTAATTGTCTCCTTACAATGAAAATCTATATATGCACCAATAGCCTCTGTCTTGGATCCCCTTGCAGAAACAATGAGACGAAATGGGAGGTTGTGTGTATTCTTGTGTATTTTAGGAATTCCGAAAATGGATGGAATAACTGGAAACTCAACTGATAAATAAGAAAACTCATCCTTGTTAATAACTCTGTCCATTAAATATTCATATAATAACCAATCAATCTTAGTGTATGCTCTATACATTTCACTTTTACTTACTTTTTCATAGGTGTTACTATCACCCAACATATTGGTCATCTTATTGTAGTAATCTGTATGTGTCATTATAACTACACCCCCTCCTTTGTCAGGTTTCATAATTCTGTAGTTACCTGACATAGTTAATTCTCTCAAACAAAATACTTCCGCTGAGATCAAGTTTTGCATATTATATGTTTTTTTGGTTAGTAATCTCCTAATCTGACTTTCACATAGTGTTTCAAAAATATGAATCATAAAATTCTGTGGGGGTATAAATGTACTACTACGTTTTATAGTAAAGTTACCGGAATCACAAATATGATTAGTGTTGTTTGAAAAAAAGATTTTTAAATTCAATATTCTAGTGTACAATTTTAAATTAATTAACAGTTTGCCTATGTCTAATTTAAAAGAAGGCACAAAAGTAAAACCTCTTCTAAATAGGGCTAAAGAATCCTTGTCAAACTTTTTGTCTGTAAAATTGTATAAACTAAAACCCCCTTCAGTAACAATGGAACAATAATTGTCACTGTCTACACTACCAGAAATTCCGGCTATTCCAAAATCAAATGCTCGATGTCCATTCATTGATGTGTTGGTACAATTAATGTCAAGCAACTGAAGGGCGTAATCTGGTGTACTAAAATAATTTTCATCAGTTTGATCTAATGCAAAGCATGAACTTATTTGTGCCAAGAATTGGCTCTCTGTACTGTTCTGTTGTAATTTCTGCTCTGCTGATAATTGTGACTGCCATAACGCTCTCATAACTGTTCTGATCTCCTGAGAGTGGGTTCTTCTAAAAAAAACCCCTGACCTTCCTCTTCGAAACTGTTTTCAACTCTATTTGATATCTCATTAGGAGGGGCTCTACTCACTTCTCTACTGGAACCAACCTCAGTAGTTGTAATGTTACGTTTCATGTTCTTGTATTCTTTAAAATGAGTATAAACCTTCTTATTCTTATAATCAGAAGTGTCTCTACTAAGTTTGTGATTTTTAATGTCTAACCCTTTATTAACAAATTTGTCCATATCTTTAAAAATGTTTTCTAAACGAAAATTGTTGTGTTCATATAACAAATCCTGTTTTATACTTCTGTCTAACAAACACAGTTGTTCATTTAAAGATACCAATTTTAGATTGTTATTACATATAACAAGCTTTAAAAGTTCCAGTCCAGTTTTGTCAAATAATTCAGTTAGCTCATCAAATAAAACAGTACCTTCTTTAAAACCATAAGGTAGTTTGAAAACACGTAGTCCTTTGGGTACTTGTCTCAGTTCCACGGATCTTTAAAGAAATGCATTATCCATTTGAATTGACTTGTAGGTCCGTAACAAACGTTCAAACTCCTTGAATTGAGTATTTAGACTTTCCATATCTCTACCCTTCAAATGCTGTCGGTCACACAATGAAGGAGCTGCTAAAAAATGTTTAAGTTCTGTATAATTTGTTTCGTTTCCTGCTGCTGCATCTAGCGTACCTCCATTCTGTCTGCCCCTAGTGTTCTGCGTGGAGTTAGAATGTGGGTCAACTCGAGTGTCACTTCCTGTGTTGACTCCACCTCTAGTCAGACTCCTGGAACGATTGCTAGCTGACAGTCTATTAAAACTGGTATTAGGAGTAGAATGCAAGGTATAAAGCTGCTCCTGTGAATTGGATACTATAACCTCTTTTGTGACTGGGCTCTTCTGCATTCTATCGTGTAGAGCCTTAATAAGTTTTTGTGTTAGTTCAATATGTTCCAAAATTAAATGATCCATTTAGATCCAAATTGCAATAATCAATTTGAAACTGTCCCCAATGCTTAAATTTCCAAGCGGATGGCTCTCAACAACATATAAGTGTCACAAACCAGATATTTGTGTACACTATGTCAAAAATAAAATGAAAACGGTAAAATCAACCAACGAGAAAAGAAACAGAAACTGAGAGACCGAAAAACAAAAAACTAAATATATAGTTGAATGACTGGTAAGCTAACAAGCCACTCAATAAACCGTTAAAAAACTAGTTTGTTGATACAACTTTTTAATGATAAAATAAAAAAGATGATACAACGACAAAATATCTCCGTACTAAGCGCTTTCACCCAACATCATAAGGGGCATCTTCAGAGTACAAATTCTTAAAATTAAAACCATCCTTTAAATACTTTGCATTAAATAGGTAAATTCATTGAATAATTGTATAATTGCATAATTATTATTGAAAGAACACTAAAATACGTCTAAGCCCCAAAACAAATGTCCAATACTGTGAACAATAAATAAAACCTAACAGTTGTTTTTCAAATAAATGTTTGATAAACAGTAAATAGATAGAAAAGGTTAAACAAGAATAATAAAAAAAAAAATAATGACCAATATGTTGGGTGATAGTAACACCTATGAAAAAGTAAGTAAAAGTGAAATGTATAGAGCATGCACTAAGATTGATTGGTTATTATATGAATATTTAATGGATGGGATTATTAACAAGGATGAGCTTTCTTATTTATCAGTTAAGTTTCCAGTTTTTCCATCCATTTTCAGAATTCCTAAAATACACAAGAATACACACAACCCCCCCCCCCCCCCATTTCATCCCATTGTTTCTGCAAGGGGATCCAAGACAGAGGCTATTGGTGCATATATAGATTTTCATTGTAAGGAAACAATTAGCAAACTTCCACATGTGTTAAAGGATTCCTGGCATTGTCTTGAATTGATAAGACAAAGCAAGGAAAGAATTGGGTCTAATGTTTTTATGGCTACAATAGATGTTGTGAATTTATTTACAGTAATTCCACATATAGAAGGTTTGGAAATGTTTGAGGCCACTCTATTAAAATTTAGTGGTATGGAAGGCTCAAAATGTAGATTCTTGACAGAATTGATGGAAATTGTTCCTGAAAACAACTTTTTATACATGAATGAAGAATATTATAGACAAAAAACTGGTGTGGCCATGGGGGCAAGATGTGACCCAATATATGCAAACTTGGTTTTAACACACTGGGAGACAGAGCATGTTTTTACATCCCCTTTTTGGAATAAAATTGTTGTTTATCTACAATATTTGGATGATATACTAATTGTTTGGAAGGGAAGTAAGGACAAATTTGCTGAATTTGTAGAATATTTGGGTAAGACATCTAGTTTTCTAAAATTCACTAATCAAATTTATAACAACGATTGTGCATTTTTAGATATAGTTTTCTCATTTCAAAACAACAACATACAATCCAATATTTTTAGGAAAAATACTTTTTCAAATTCCTTTTCACATTTTGACAGCTGTCACCCGTACTACCAAAAGAAGAATTTAGTTAAGGGCCAGATGGTGAGGCTGTCTAGAATTATTAGTAATGATGAAGTATTTAATTTAGAGATGGAAACACTATCTAATATGTTTTAGACAGGGGTTATCCAAATGATTTAGTATTCAATATCAAGAAAGAGATTAATGTTAAAAGGTATTCATTGTATAGACCTATCATTAAATTTGGTGTTAGCAACACAATGGAAGATAAAAAAGCTAAGTCCAGACAGAACACTTTTATATTACCATATAATGAAACATCTCCTGAAATTGTGAGCATTATTCATGAAATTTGGAACAGTGTTATTAGTAGCAATGGAGAATTATTAGGAGTGGTGGGTACATATCCTAAGATCACCTATAGTAGAGGTAGAAATATTAAAGATATTTTTGAAACTAGTACCAACATTGACAACTTCAAAAGGTCAAGAATGAGTAAATGTGGAGCATGCCAGATTTATAAATACATTAATGATGGCCCATATGTTGCTATAACAAACTTTGGCAAAACAGTCAGATGTCCAGGCCACTATAATTGCAATTCAACTATGGTTGTATACATAGCGACTTGTTCCACATGCCAAGCATTTTATGTTGGCAAAACAATCAGGAAGCTTAGAGTACGTATAGGAGAACATGTCAGAGACATCAAAACACATAAAAACACCATTGCCTTATACAACCATAGTGTTAGATGTTCAAATTTTAAGAGATTCTTATTTTTTATTATTGACAGAATACCACATAATGTGCAGAAGGGAGGTGATGAACAAGTTATTCTGGAAGCTAAGGAATGCCTTTGGCAACTTAGGCTGAATGCCTGTACTTTGCCAGGCATTAATGACTATGTTTCCATTTCTAGTGTACTTAAATTAAAATCATATTTCATTTAAGTATGATTTTAACAAATTTTAACTATTTTTAACATTTTAGTTCATATTTATACATAATATATTATTACTCTTATATTTACAATTTATTACATTTTAGAACAGATATCCAGTATTGGAATAGTTTACAATTGAATATTTGCTATTTATTTATTCACAACTATATAAATTCACACATTAAATATATTAAGAAAGTAGTAATGTAGATGTATTGTAGTAGTACTACATATTATCAAATTCATATTTAAGTATGTGTTTACTATATCTAAACCTTGTGAGATTTTTGCATGTTTGTGACTGCTGTTCACTTTTTAATCTTTTTTTAATCTTTTTTATTTTTTTTTATTCTTGTTTAACCTTTTCTATCTATTTACTGTTTATCAAACATTTATTTGAAAAACAACTGTTAGGTTTTATTTATTGTTCACAGTATTGGACATTTGTTTTGGGGCTTAGACGTATTTTAGTGTTCTTTCAGTAATTATACAATTATACAATTATTCAATTAATTTACCTGTTTAATTCAAAGTATTTAAAGGATGGCTTTCATTTTAAGAATTTGTACTCTGAAGATGCCCCTTATGATGTTGGGTGAAAGCGCTTAGTACGGAGATATTTTGTCGTTGTATCATCGTTTTTATTTTATCATTAAAAAGTTGTATCAACAAACCAGTTTTTAACGGTTTATTGAGTGGCTTGTTAGTCTTCTGAATTGTGCCCAGGGCTTAATGCTCAAAGATGACACCATAATGGTTCTCAATCTACAAAATAAGCTGAGACAAATGCTTGAGAGGATATATACATCATGTTCATAGACAGCAAAGTATAAGCTGGGATTCAGAAAGACCCTTTGTTGCTTGCATAAATGACTTACTGCAGGTAGGTCAGTTTACACAGTGGTGAGGAAATGCAATTCAGAGACAGCTATGACCACAATGAGAAGGATTCCATTCTTAGCTCATCAGCATACCTCTGACTCCTTATTTTACACTAACAGTGTCATATCAGTTGCCAGTATTTTTTTCCCTTGCATGCCTATGGATTGCATTGACAAACCCCCCCCCCCCATAGTTACACACACACACACACACACACACACACACACACACACACACACACACACACACACACACACACACAAAACAAACATACACATATCCATCCAACAACAAGCAAGCCCCACTGACAGTCAATCACACTCAAGGAAGCTCTCTCACACTCACCCACACACTTACTCCAAGTCTCCAACATACACATACATCCAGAACAGCCATTCCTTACCTAACCACCCTAGTGTGAGCACCTTGGACACACACACACACACACACACACACACACACACACACACACACACACACACACACACACACACACACACACACACATGCACACACACACAAACACATTCATCCAACTTCATTCATGTTCAACAGACATGCATAAACACTTCCACTCGCATACACTCACTAACACCTCCCACACCCACATCTTTTTTGAACTTACCTGCACCATGATTGCTTCCATATGAATTTATGGGTGACCACTGTCTTTTGATAGCATTAAATTTTTATTCCACCAGTGACATTTTACACTGTCGAGCACTTCTGGGGAGAACATGTGGCAAACTGGCATTAAAATGTTCCCCCAATTTGCTGCATTAACACTGGACTTGTCAGTAAGACTGGCCTCCATGCCGAGGCTACTGGGAAACTTCAGTGGTAAGATGGCCTATGAATCAGAGAGAGAGTTACTGCAAGGGAGAGGCCACTGATACTAAGTTTTTTGCTCATGGTAATCCTTTCTGAATCCCAGAAATAATATATTGGTGAAGAATGTCAACTCACAAAGAACAAATATTACAGAGTTGTGCCATCTGCAATAGCTGACATAACATCAGCCAAAAGAAACAGATACTAGCTGATATGCAGCATTGTCATTCTGGAAGTTTAGAGCGTCTTCACAGTAGGTGGGGTTGGGGGTTGGTATGGGGTTGTGGGTTGGTATAATGGTTAAGTGCTTACCTCACAAATATAAGGTACAATGTTTCATTCTTAGCTCTGAGGGGAAATTGACTAGACATAAAATGGCTCACAAGGCAGCTACCCTAGTACTTAACTATGAAGATGAGTGAGTACAGGTTTGTTTCAGTTTGAAGAAGCCACATATCTTACATGTGTGGATTAATATTCTAACAAACACAAGTGCAACTATGGCTGACAGCAGACACCTGATTGTATCAAGTCTGACAATGGTCTACAATTCAAATGTCAGGAATTCAGAAGATTTGCGTGTGAGAGGGGATTAAAACATACATATTCAGTCCACACTTTCTAGAGACAAACAGGTTAAGTGTTGAACACTATAAAGATAGTAAAAAATCTCATTGGTGTCATAGCTGTGAGAATTGTTATCTTGCAGTCTCACTTGCTCACCAGTTCAGCTATAGAAATCACTTATATCCTTCAGAAAGTGAAGGTGGTAGTTCTAGACATCTGATTGCCCTATATCCAGTGTCAGCAGATGGAGATGACTGGTATAGCATGTAATATTCAGCAGAATACTGTGAAGCCATTAGATGATATTGTGAGTGATACAGAATTAATTGCCCCAGAGGACTGATTAGCTCCACAATATACATAATGTCGTGAAGGCTGGTGCTTTGTGTTACTTGGATCCAGTTTTCTTCATTCTAGAGGTACAACATGCAGGATTCAGCTGGTTGGTTGAAATCCATCCAATGAAACTTGAACTCTGGTTTCAGAGCTCTGAAGACATTTCTTACCTGTGGGAGGCTGCCTCTTGCAAGCCTTCAGATATGCTACACATGGAAGAGAAAAGCTGTGACCTTGGTTAGAACCCACTCAACTTTTCCCCAGCAATGATGGAGTAGTCAGATGAAAAGTAGCTGCTTTACTGCCTGGAGCCGATGGATGCCCAGAGATATAGTTACGAAAAGATAGCTTGTATGTGGAACTCAGAAAAAAGTCCTCTTATATGCTTTTGAGTGCACGCGCATGCGTGTGCGCATGCACACACACACACACACACACACACACACACACACACACACACACACACACACACACACACACACACACACACACACAAAACAAACATACACATATCCATCCAACAACAAGCAAGCCCCACTGACAGTCAATCACACTCAAGGAAGCTCTCTCACACTCACCCACACACTTACTCCAAGTCTCCAACATACACATACATCCAGAACAGCCATTCCTTACCTAACCACCCTAGTGTGAGCACCTTGGACACACACACACACACACACACACACACACACACACACACACACACACACACACACACACACACACAAACACATTCATCCAACTTCATTCATGTTCAACAGACATGCATAAACACTTCCACTCGCATACACTCACTAACACCTCCCACACCCACATCTTTGCTGAACTTACCTGCACCATGATTGCTTCCATATGAATTTATGGGTGACCACTGTCTTTTGATAGCATTAATTTTTTATTCCACCAGTGACATTTTACACTGTCGAGCACTTCTGGGGAGAACATGTGGCAAACTGGCATTAAAATGTTCCCCCAAATTGCTGCATTAACACTGGGCTTGTCAGTAAGACTGGCCTCCATGCCGAGGCTACTGGGAAACTTCAGTGGTAAGATGGCCTATGAATCAGAGAGAGAGTTACTGCAAGGGAGAGGCCACTGATACTAAGTTTTTTGTTCATGGTAATCCTTTCTGAATCCCAGAAATAATATATTGGTGAAGAATGTCAACTCACAAAGAACAAATATTGCAGAGTTGTGCCATCTGCAATAGCTGACATAACATCAGCCAAAAGAAACAGATACTAGCTGATATGCAGCATTGTCATTCTGGAAGTTTAGAGCGTCTTCACAGTGGGTGGGGTTGTGGGTTGGTATGGGGTTGTGGGTTGGTATAATGGTTAAGTGCTTACCTCACAAATATAAGGTACAATGTTTCATTCTTAGCTCTGAGGGGAAATTGACTAGACATAAAATGGCTCACAAGGCAGCTACCCTAGTACTTAACTATGAAGATGAGTGAGTACAGGTTTGTTTCAGTTTGAAGAAGCCACATATCTTACATGTGTGGATTAATATTCTAACAAACACAAGTGCAACTATGACTGACAGCAGACACCTGATTGTATCAAGTCTGACAATGGTCTACAATTCAAATGTCAGGAATTCAGAAGATTTGCGTGTGAGAGGGGATTAAAACATAAATTTTTAGTCCACACTTTCTAGAGACAAACAGGTTAAGTGTTGAACACTATAAAGATAGTAAAAAATCTCATTGGTGTCATAGCTGTGAGAATTGTTATCTTGCAGTCTCACTTGCTCACCAGTTCAGCTATAGAAATCACTTATATCCTTCAGAAAGTGAAGGTGGTAGTTCTAGACATCTGATTGCCCTATTTCCAGTGTCAGCAGATGGAGATGACTGGTATAGCATGTAATATTCAGCAGAATACTGTGAAGCCATTAGATGATATTGTGAGTGATACAGAATTAATTGCCCCAGAGGACTGATTAGCTCCACAATGTACATAATGTCATGAAGGCTGGTGCTTTGTGTTACTTGGAGCCAGTTTTCTTCATTCTAGAGGTACAACATGCAGGATTCAGCTGGTTGGTTGAAATCCATCCAATGAAACTTGAACTCTGGTTTCAGAGCTCTGAAGACATTTCTTACCTGTGGGAGGCTGCCTCTTGCAAGCCTTCAGATATGCTACACATGGAAGAGAAAAGCTGTGACCTTGGTTAGAACCCATTCAACTTTTCCCCAGCAATGATGGAGTAGTCAGATGAAAAGTAGCTGCTTTACTGCCTGGAGCCGATGGATGCCCAGAGATATAGTTACGAAAAGATAGCTTGTATGTGGAACTCAGAAAAAAGTCCTCTTATATGCTTTTGAGTGCGCGCGCGTGCGTGTGCCATGCACACACTCACACACACACACACACACACACACACACACACACACACACACACACACACACACACACACACACACACACACACACACACACACACACACACACACACACACACACACACACACACACACACACACACACACATATGAAGTGCCATTGCCAAGCTGTAACACTATGAGTTATGGAGAAAATTTGCTATTTTCTATTAGAAAGTAATAAGAATAAAAGAAAGAAAGAGAAACAAACAAACAAGCAATTATACATTTAAGAATAGGCCATCTCATACAGTATGAACACTGTGTGACACAGTACAGCACTGCTAGCAATGCCACTCCCACAGGACAATTCCACCAGCAGCACATTCCTATGCATATTCATTTAATGGCTTAACCATTCTGGTTGTTACTGAAAAAGTTGCTCTTAAGAAGCCTTTCCCATCAAAACTTGAGGACTCCAGTATGACCTGCTGGATTCTGCCTCCTACATCTGTGTAGAAAGGTTCAGAAAAGTAGATAAAATGACTCCACTTCAAAGTCACATTTGGATCTTTATAGTAATTAACCCTCAGAATTGTCTGTGTCTAGTAACTATTAAGACTGAAGCACATAATATGCAAAAGCTGTTAGCTTGTTCCACTCTTTCCTGTTTCCTGAAGGCATTTCTTCAGTAGTTTAAACCACTAACCGTGCAATATAAAAAAACACACTGCTAAACTCTTTGTGGTCTTTTCCGTGCCTTTAAAATGCAACACTACATTTTTCTTTATATTTGTAGTTATCATGATTTATATTCCATAGAATACATTAAACAGGCATAAATGTTTACTTCACAAAGCTCTGTTTGCATAGCACTGCTCTATTGATTTTAAAATATTTGCTTTACAGTAGTCAAAGCAAACTGCACTTTGTCCAGCTTTATATATTGTATTAAGTAAGAATCTTTTTGCTTACCAGGGGTTTTCTGATTAAATTAGAATAGTTTTCAGGACTATGTCAACAATTTTATCTACAAGGATAACCTTTGCTCATTCTGCCAATGAAAGCATCAAGTTCATTTTAAAGTGCAAAGAATTCTTTATCTGCTATGGTAGTTTTCTGTCTCTTAATATTGTTTTTTTTCTTTATGCTGATATGCTTTTCATTATGCTGCACAAGGCTGGTCAGGGTTATACATCAATATGCTTCACAATATTTCTCATCATTTCTTTTTGTTTTGTTTACTTTCATATTATGCATACTTCTTTTTATGTTTACTTATTTGAAACTAATGTAAGCATGCCAGGCAAAACACCAATTTCCTTCTATAAACCATACAAAGAACAGCAAAATTCTGAAACTTAACTATTTTTTTTTGCCTATTACAGGGTAAAGATAAGAAGAAACAGAATCAGTAGTTTACATTACGTAGATAATCACTGGATTATACCAGAGATGCAATCAACAACATACAATAATGGCTAATATTGCTTCAAACAGTAATTGTTGATCTGATTAGAAAAGTATTTGTATTCACACAGACCACACACAAAGGTAGAACAATGGTTAAGATACAGACCACATACAAATGTAGGACAATGGTTAAGATACAGACCACATACAAATGTAGGACAATGGTTAAGATACAGACCACATACAAAGGGTAGGACAATGGTTAAGATACAGACCACATACAAAGGTAGGACAATGGTTAAGATACAGACCACATACAAATGTAGGACAATGGTTAAGATACAGACCACATATAAAGGTAGGACAATGGTTAAGATACAGACTACATACAAAGGTAGGACAATGGGTAAGATACAGACCACACACAAAGGTAGGACAATGGTTAAGATACAGACCACATACAAAGGTAGGACAATGGGTAAGATACAGACCACATACAAAGTAGGACAATGGTTAAGATACAGACCATATACAAAGGTAGGACAATGGATAAGATACAGACCACACACAAAGGTAGGACAATGGTTAAGATACAGACCACACACAAAGGTAGGACAATGGTTAAGATATACTAGATGGAATTTATACCTTTCAACTGTCCAGATTTTCAAAGGGTGTCCAGATTTTTGCCTCATATTTTTTACCTATTTCTCATAAAAATGTGGTTTTCTGACAAATCACTGGCAAATCATTAAAGACTGAAGTCAGAAAATAATGGCAGACATTTGAGTTTCAGACTTCATATCCTTCAGAAAATTAATGTTAATGCAAAATCTTTTAGTTTATCAACTTTCTAAGTTTCTAAGAGCAATTGTTAAAAAGTATTCATATTTTTGGACCTTTGTCCCCCCATTATTTGTGGCTTTGTCCAGATTTCTTGATCTAAGAGGTTGAGAGGTATGATGGAGTTCCCCGGGGACTCAGCTGTATCTGACACTGTACTACAGATCCAATAAACCCTGATTTATAGGAGATCATAATTTGAACTACAGAGTAGCTAGAATGTACAGCTGAGGCCAGGGCAACACAGAAGCACAGCTGCCTACCAATGAATGGACAGATAGAATATTTGGGGCAAATCATCACAGGCTTCCAACCCTGGCTAACATCCTATAGTTGCAGTATGATCTCAGAGTAAAGCCTCTCAATTCTACAGTGGTAATCAACTCAATATGTCAAATACCTGGCAATCCTGCTGTCTGGAAGGGTCTTTGCACGACCATCTTCTAGTCTTATAACACATTCTAAAATATTTAAAGATGGTCAAATATTATGGAAAGGTAACCATAGCCAGAATTAAAATTATATATTCACTGTATCTAATATAATATTGCCTTAATCTATCATAAGCACCATTCAATCTTTTTGACTATAGTACATTTGTTATAGTCATTAAAAGTATAATCCACTGTGATTAAAAAATGTGAAATAGTGAAATTCAGCTAAAATGTACTGTCTTACAGAGGCCTTCAATGCTCTTCAGTTTAATCTTGGTGTCTAGAATTTTATTTTTGCTTACAGCTGTTTATAAAAAAAAAATGCAAGATCAGAGGCAAGTTTTATATAGCTTGTCATTTAGGTACTTTTTAAAAAGAGAATGCCTAAGAAATATGGATAGCAATATATAAACTATCTGCATGTACTCTTCAGGCACAGCATTAGAGAAAAAAAATAAAAGGAATATGGACAGGCTATAGTGGAGTAAGTAAATATTATGGCTTGCCCTTACCTAACCCTCAGGTAATTAAGATGACTGTATTATTTATTTTTATTTATTTGACATTTGTTGAATGGGTTAGTCCAACTGAGCAACAGCCCTTTTCAGGATAGGCCCAGGAGAAAAGCTCCACAGTTGAGTATGACCTATACAATAATAATACTACTCCACAGTTGAGTATGACCTATACAATAATAATAATACTAACTACACAATAACAATACAAGAAATGTAAAAAAGATAATAATAGGTAACAACTGAATCACAGGGAGTAATTACATTCTAACAACATCTTTCAGTCCATACAACCACGTTTGGTGATAAGTACATAGGTTACATCAAAAGTTCTCAGGTAGCAGTTGTTCAGGTGGCGTATTAAACCTCATTCATATAAGCCTAAGGCAATGTGAATGGAGAAAGAGAATGGGGCAAGGGTGAGAGTGAGAAGAGGACAGGATGTACTATAAATCCTATAAAGCTGTTTTACAATTTGACATTGAAAGATACTAGAAATACATGAAGAAAATTGAAATAATATTTACTGAAACTTTAAAGAGTTGCTTTAGATCACTGATGTTATCTGTTATATGAAATGCATACCACTGTTATCCAACAACCATTTGCATGGGTATAGCAATAAAGTCAGTCAGCATGTTAATGGTATACTTTCACCTTAGCTCCATGGCATACAGTGATGGATCCCTGAGTATTCCAGATGTCCTAAATTCACTTAGCATCTCTGGTGCTGGATGCGCATGGGGATAGATATGAGGGCTATATTTCAACTCTTCCATATGGGGCCATATCCACCAACTAATTTCAGTTTCTAAGACATATCATATTGTGAATTATACTATAAAAATCAGCCTTGCTCTAATTTCTAGCTATTTGGTTGTGATTAGAAGTAATCAGTAATAATATCTACTATAGGTGTTTATCCTTGATGGATGATGAGCAGCATCTTGCCCTCACCAAGAATGATGCCACAATACAAAGACAAGATGATCAGCTTTAATAATTGGCTCAATTACTGGTGTCATTCTTGGGGGATCCAATGTCTGTCTGCTTGGGATGATATGCTGGACAAGCCATGCTGCTTCGCAAGGGATGGCTTGCACCTGTCACCACTGGGCTTCTGGATATTGGCTAAGGCTCTTGCCACCCCCATAGTGCCTTTTTTAGGCAAGGCTCAAAAGACGAACCCACCTCCTTAGAAAACAAAAATGGAAAAAGACTAAGGGTAATGCTGCTCAACGCCAGAAGTCTAAATCTCAAGATGCAGGCTCTCGAAGCACTCCTCAGTATGGAGAACATTGATGTCTGCGCAGTAACTGAAACCTGGTTCAAGGCTCCTGAGAGCACCCCAGAGCTACCAGGCTTTACTTCATATCATGCTTTTCGGCCCCAAAACCCGGGCCAAACCACAAAGGGAGGGGGAGTGTCCATATTCATCAAGAATACCCACACCTCCAGGTTAGTGGCAACTCATGAAGCATCGGAGACCATCCAGGTGCAACTAACCGTAGGCAAAACTGCTATACAACTGGTTGCATGTTACAGACCACCCTCCCAATCTCAAGAACCCCATTCAGCCTTCCTGAAGACATTGGAAGATATGAATGTCTCACCAAATACCATCATATTGGGAGACTTCAACTACCCTAACATAGACTGGGTGCACTATTCTAGCCCTAACACCCTAGCCCAAAGGTTCCTGGAATTCATAAACTCAAATGCAATGGAACAGCTAGTCACCTCTCCCACAAGGGGGGATAATATACTAGACCTGATCATCACAAACATGGGGACAAAATGCTCCACACTGGAAGTATTCCCCTCACTAGTGAGATCTGACCACAAACTAATCACCCTGGATAGACATATTCCACCTCCACCCCCAGCACAAAAGACTACGGTGAAAAACTTCTCAAAAGCCGACTTTACACTTCTTAAGACTGAGATGGTATCATTTAAGCCCACTGGGCCAATGGAAACCACATCCCACAATGCTGAATCCTACACAAATGCTTTCTACGGACATCTCCAAGAATGCATGGATCGTGCAATCCCAAATGAAACCAAGACCCTCTCCACCAAGGGAAAGCATCCTGTCTGGTGGACCCCAGCCATAAACAAATTGTATAACAAAAGAAGGAAGCTAATGCAAGACAGAGCAAAATCCCATAAAGGGAAGGCATCTCTGATCAGCACTAGTAGAAAGCTATGTTCTCTCATAAAAACATCCAAGGCCAACTTTGAGAGAAAAATCGCCAAGGACACTAAAGATAACCACAATGCATTCTTCAGTTATGTTAGAAACCTAGGCGGAAACCCTCAGATATGCTCAGAGTTAGTACACAACGACAAAAAATTTACCGAACCCACAGATATTGCCAACATTCTGGCAGACAGGTTCAGTGCAAATTTCTCCCCTTCCTCACCCCCAAAAGAAGAAATACTTATCCCAGCTGAATGTAACCTCCCTGTCATCTCAGATGTCCAGGTGAGAGCCGGCCTCAGCAAAGCAAAAAACACAGCATCAATGGGACCTGATGGTATCCCCGGCTGCGTGATACGTGAACTCCAAGAGGAGCTAAACCCACATATAAAAATGCTATTTAACCTTAGCCTTACTACAGGATATGTACCTGAACACTGGCGTACAGCAACAGTGGTCCCACTCCACAAAGGAGGCTCCGCTACAGACCCTGGGAACTACCGCCCCATAAGCTTAACCAGCCTGGTCTGCAAAGCTATGGAAAGAATCATTATGGAACTCATAAACAACGACATTGGAGACCTACAGACACTTGATCCCACCCAGTTCGGCTTTGTAAAGGGCAGATCCTGCCTTTTGAACCTGGTTGACTTTTTCATAACAGTCACTAGAGCCATTGATGAGGGAAAAGCAGTCCATACAGCCTACCTGGACTTGGCTAAAGCCTTCAACACAATACCCCACTCAGGCATCATAGACAAGCTAAACAGCTTAAATGTAAATCCATATGTCACAAGATGGGTTGCAAACTGGCTAAAGAATAGAACCCATAAAGTCAAAATTGCGGGAGCCATACCAGACTCAAAGCCAGTCACAAGTGGTGTCCCACAGGGCTCTGTCCTAGGACCCCTCTTGTTCGGCATTTATTTCTCAGATGTGAAAGCAAACATGGGAGGGTTGTGGCTGACAAAGTTCGCAGATGACTGCAAACTAGGCGCCATATTCGATACACTAGCTGACACATACATCCTACAGAAAGGCCTCACCAAAACGGACAACTGGTGCCGGAATCATGGCCTTAAACTGAATGCCAAGAAACATATAGTCATCCCCTTTGGGAAAAACAAAGTACCCACAAATTATCACATAGACAGTAACCCACTGAGTACGGAAAAAGTAATCAGAGACCTGGGAACCCAAGTCGATGGTGACCTCTCATTTGACACCCACATTGCCAAAGTGGTTAGAAAGACTTTCTACCTTGCCCACCTTATCATGAAGGGGTTCACCTCCAGATCAAAGGAGGTCATTGTACCCCTATACTCCTCCCTTATCAGGCCCATGATTGAATACAATGCCCCATTTGGTATGTACCTCACCTGGCACTTACAACAGCTGGAGAGACCCCAGAAGTACCTCACCAAGAGGATCAAGGGTTTCCAACATATGTCATATGCTGCCAGGCTAAAGAAACTCCAGCTCTATTCAGTAGCATACCGCCTGCTCAGAGGTGATCTGTGCCTGACGTACAAGGCCATGTCCAACCAGGAATTGATGGACATGCTCCACCTCAAAAAATCCAAATTCATTAGAACCATGAGAGCTAAAGATTTGAACCTCAGCACAAATATGAATAGAACATGCTGGAGGGACAGATTCATAACTCAGAGGCTTCCCACACTCTGGAACAGAATCCCAGTTCATGTTAGGCAGAGCCCCTCACTGACTCTCTTCAAGAGAAATCTTGACAAGTGGATGGGAGATCGTAGGTTTACCCCGGGGGTCATCCCTGTGTCACTACTAGACAGAGGTACAGTAAACTAATTTTAATAAGTAAGGGGGTCTTCAATGTGTCACTACTAGACAAAGGCACAGTATTCTAAATTTATTCTGTACACTTTAGTACCACTACATGGGGTGGCGAAAGCCACATCACTAGGGCTAGGCTTACAAATGCCCCAGGGCAGATAGCCTAGTACTAAACTATGAAACTATGAAACTATGAGGGCACCTTTTCAATTCTTACAACATTTTCTGTTGTCCTAAAATGTGGGAATCCAAGACAACAATTTTGCATAAATGGTTTTAAATCTGTTGCTAAGCATAATTACTTTTAGATTACCATAGAAAGATGTGGTAGTGTGTACCATGAAGTGAGCTACAAGAAAATAACTTGAACATGGTATGAGGAAAATCTAATGCACAGATTCAACATAAACTCTGCCCAAAATTGAGAAAGCATTAGTTTATAAACCCCTGTATTGGCACCATGACCTAGTGACTAAACCATCTGTCATAGAGCTCCAGGATTCAGATTTAAACTCAGGATATCCTTCTATTCTCATGTTGCAGTATTCATAACCTTAGGGGGTGGCTGCCTGTAGCACCGGACACCCAGCCAGTATACCAAAGTCTTTCAATCAGGGGTACGTGCTACGTAGAACGCAGGGGCCATAAACTGATGTTGGCTATAATTGTGACGTCTGCATGTACCCAACTCAGAATTTTTCTGCTGCAGTGAGAATCAGACATCCGTCCAACAGTTCAGCATTACGGTGTTGCTCGACATTGTCCATCCGATTTCAATGATCGTTCTCCTGTTGTCTACTCAGAGATAAGTACCCTTGTGGGAATTTCTTTGCTTATTTGCTTTTTGTCAGGCATACATGTCTTCTACTAAGAGAAAGTGTGCTTGTGGTAGGCAAATCCTTTATATGGACACACACGAACAGTGTTTATTTTGTCTGGGGGATGCTCATGATTACAAGGCCTATAAGATCTGTCAATCCTTTGTTCTGAAAACCCTTCTGTCCATGGTCTCTCAAGTAACCAGACACTCCATCAAGTGCAGCTATGATGCTGTAGCAGCTTCTTCTAAGTTACCTGCTTCTGGTTCTGTGTTAAGGAGATTTTCATGGCTGAAACTTCAGCCCTTACCTTTGGATGTTCAAGCTAAGTTGCTAGATGCACCTTTGGACAACAAAGCCCTATTTATAGCTGCCTCTGCAGAGCTACTTAAGTCGCTACAGGAAAAAGGTAAAGATGTACAAAATTTAAAACATCTACTAGTCTCACCTGTTCCCAGATTTCATAGAAATTACCCTCAAAAACCAAGCTTTGTTAAGAGACAGTCCTCGCATCCCTCTGCTACTCAGATTAGGGGATATAGACATACCAGAAAACAATCTGCTCCGAGGTCTTCAACCACCTCCACTACATCTTCCATTCGGAGGCAGCCAGACACAGGCAGAGCTCCTCCACTGTAACTCTCCTCCCTTAGCCAGCTCCACCCCCGTATCCCTACTTCTTACACTATCCCTACCCTCCTGGCAGAAAATCACCTCAGACAAGTGACTGCTTTCCATCATCGAGAGGGGATACTTTATGACTTGCTGGGCTACCCCTCCCTTACAGGGGATACCACAACCCCCTCAAAATCAGCTCCCATTGCTCCCACCTATCCTCAGCCAACTTCTATTCCAGGGTACTACAGAACCAGTACCAGAGGATCAGTTAGCCAAGGGATTTTATTCAAGGTTGTTTCTGGTCCCAAGAAAAGATGGTCCTTGGAGACCCATCCCTTGCTTATCCCACCTCAGTCTCTTCCTCAAAGTGCCTACCTTCAAAATGCTAACTTTACAGTGCCTCCTTTCCCTCATACCTCAGCAAGCCTTCATGGTCTCCCTGGATCTGAAGGATGCTTACCTACTTATTCCCATCTTTCCCCCTTACAGAAGATATTTACATTTCTCTGTGGGTTCTCCTCATTTTCAATTTTCTACTTTTCCTTTGGCCTCTCCACAGCGCCAAGAGTCTTCACAAAGTACCTATCCCCAGCTATTGCACACTGCAGACTGCAGGGCATATAAACTTATCCCTACTTGGATGACCTTCTTATTTTGCACCAGCATCCACTCATCCTCTCGCAACACTTGGACATGGTGTGCAGGTTCCTACAGAGTCTAGGCTTCACACTAAATGACCTAAAGCCTCAAATGACTATGTCCCAATACTTGTTTTCCTGGAGTACAGGATCAGGACAGACTTGATGTCAGTCTTTGTCCCTCCACAGAAAATAGAGTTTCTTTCTCAGTTCTTCCACTCCCTGCTACCTCTAGCATATATCACAGCAAAGGAATTTCTCAGGATACTAGGATACATGGCTTCCTTGATTCCCATGATCCTTCTTGCCAAAATGCACATGAGGAAGTTTCAGTGGATCAAACTCTTGGAGCCAACACTCTCATCTCTTGGAAACAAAACTACTCCTTCTTCCATGCTTAAAGAGGGAACTCTCATGGTAGAGTGCCACCATTTCCTTGAATCAAGGGGTACCACTGCAGGTCCCCCCACCCAAACAGCATCTGTACACAGACGTGTCAGATTTAAGTTGGGGAGCCATCCTTCACCATGCCAACAACCAGCACAAAGTTCAGGGGGAGTGGTCTATTCAGGAAAGGAAGGACCACATCAACTTGAGAGAGCTAAAGGCCCTATCCTTGGCCATGCAGGCCTTTCAACAAATCTTTTTACCAGGCACCCTGGAGGCCATCACAGACAACATGACTGTCCTGTGGTACATAAACAAGCAAGGAGGAACAAAGTCTTATCCCCTCTGCAGTCTGGCAATAAAGATTTGGTCCCTGGCAGCAGATCTTCAAATTTACTTGCAGGCAGTCTACATCCCATTAGAAGAAAATGGGATAGCAGACGCCCTAAGCAGACCCTCATCACCCTCCCATGAATGGATGCTCCACAGGGAGGCATTACTGGATCTAATTCACACGTGGGGTATTTCTCTGGCAGATCTGTTTGCCTCCTTCCAGAACAAACAGATGCCTCTCTTCTGCTCAAGGCTCCCTCATCCACAGGCTTGGAAAGTGGATGCCTTCTCCTTTTCATGGGAGGGAATGTTCCTTTATGCCTTCCCTCCATTTCCTCTGATTCACAAAATCCTCCTGAAAATACAGAAGGACAAACCAAAAATCCTGCTAGTGACTCCCTTCTGGCCAAGACAGCATTGGTTTCCCCTTCTCAACCTTTTAGCCCAGGACAATCACAACAGGTTACCTCACCGCTTCAACTAACTCACACAAAACAGGGGATCCCTGATTTACCCCCACCTACTTAATGTCAAACTGACAATGTGGGTGATAGAGTTTTGATCTCCTTTAGGCACCTATACTCAGAGGACGTACTCACTGTCCTGCAGGAGGCCAGGAAACCAAGTACCAGGAGAAATTACTTATCGAAGTGGAAAATATTCTCCCAATGGTGCCTCAAGAAACAACAGGACCCTTCTCAAGTTTCTGTTCCACTGGTCATTTCCTACCTGTGTGAGTAATTAAATTCTGGGTTGAACTACTGTTCAGTAGAAGTACACCTATATGCCATTTCTGCTTGTCTTCCCTTGACTCCTCCCTTGCCTTCCAGACTGGAAGTCAAGCTGTTTCTGAAAGGGTTCTCCATATAATACCCCCCCCCTTCTTGGGACCTCAACTTCATGTTGGAAAAGCTTATATTGGCACCTTTTCAGCCAGTCCACTCCTCTTCCCTTAAATTCTGCACATGGAAAATAGTTTTATTACTTGCCCTGACTTCTGCCAGGGGGGTCTCTGAGGTCCAAGCCCTTATGGCTTCTCCTCCCTACCTTATTTTTCATAAGGATAGGGTTTGTCTCAGAACTAACCCTTCTTTCATGCCTAAAGTAGTCAACAAAATTTCCTTAAACCAGAACATTAATCTACCTGCTTTTTAAGCACAACCGCAGAACTCCTTGGAAAGGGCTTTGCATTCCCTGGATGTTCACAGGCAACTGAGGTTCTGCCTAGATAAAACAAAATCTGTCAGACAGTCTGACCAGCTTTTTGTCTCATTCCATCCTAGAGCCATTGGAAAAGCAGTGCCTAAACACACCATTGCTTCTTGGATTTCTAAGGCAGTAGCCTTTTGCTACTCCTTTCATGGAAAGCAACTGACTTTACCTGTCAAGGCCCATTCTACTAGAGCAGCTTCCTCTTCAGGAGCCTTTTTCAAGGGAATTGATTGCACCTCTATATCCTAGAGGCTGCAACTTGGTCCTCTGTACACACCTTTACCAAACATTACAAATCGGACCTGATCTCCAGGGCTAGAGCAGGGTTTGCTAGGTCTATCCTGCAGGGCCTCATTGACTCTGCTCCCTTTTCTACCTCGCATGCATCTTCCTAGAGAGCTGTGGTACTCTCCCTAAGGTTATGAATACTGCAGCATGAGAATAGAAGGACGTAGAGTAGTTGTGGAAGAACTTACCATAACCATAGATGTCCTGCTCTTCCATGTTGCGGTATTCATTCCCACCTGGGGTCTCTTTCTCTGTTTGCGGCAGCCAATTTCTGAGATGGGTACATGCAGACATCACAGTTACAGCTGATGTCAGTTTATGGCCTCTGTGTTTTACGTTGCACATACCCCTGGATGAAAGACTTTGGTATACTGGCCAGACGGTGGTGCTGCAGGCAGCAACTCCCTAATGTTATGAATACTGCAACATGGAAAAGAAGGACATCTATGGTTATGGTAAGTTCTTACACAACTATTCTTTCTTACTCAGTTTTAATGGAATTTATATGCTGTCCCTGTGGCTGCATAGGTTTCCTTTGGGTGCTCCATTTCCTGCCCACAGTCTAACAAATGTTGTTTGATAGGTTATTCTAAAATTTCATAATAATAAATTTACCATTGCCCTTATTGTCTCAGTCATGGTAGACAAGAGTATTAAAAAGAACTCTACTTGCCTTGTTAATAAATAAATAAATAAATACATTAAATTAAAATAGATTATTTCCATTCATCCTCAGTCAGGAATGTTAAATCTGACAGCATAGATAATTAAGATTAGAAATTATTAGCAAGCTCCTTTCTGTAGTCCAAGGTTTGATTCACTTCGCTTCCATTTGCTTACTGTGTGACTCTGAGCAAGCCACTTAACCATGCATTCCTCCAGTGTCACCCCTGAAAAGGGACACTTTGTTATGGTGGTATTAACCAGTTAACAAAAAAAAAAAAAAACAGTATTGTCAGTCATGGAAGCGATAAACATCCAAGTACCTGTGCCAGTGCTAGCCAGATAGCAATTACTTTCTTTTTAACAGCTGTATCTTGCTTTACTGAAACATAAAATGTGTTCTACAATTTAAATAAGTCTGAATGGGTTGTGCCAGTAGGGAGGTATAGATTTAATTTATCAGTTTGTTAATGATTTACAATATAATAGATTTCAATTAAAATTTGAAGGTTTACAGTGGGGTTTGGAAGTTAATTTTTTAGATTTGGTGCTGAAGGGTGTGCCAGTAGGGAGGTATAGATTGCTTGTTAATGATTTACAATATAATAGATTTCAGTTTAAATTTGAAGGTTTACAGTGGGGTTTGGAAGTTAATTTTTTAAATTTGGTGCTCAAGGGTTCCCAGGAAGGGAAAATTATCTTTTGCATAGAAAATTTGAAGATGCTAATATATATTTACATGGTTCTAACTGTCAATCTCACCATCTTATGGCCTCCTTACCCTTTGGAGATTTTTTTGAGACTTAATAAGTTATATAGCGAGAATGTAGACTTTTTAATGAGAGTCATAAAATAATGGACATGTTTTACATAGGGGTTATGAAAGAAAGGGAATTGTTTCATTACAGAAGGTAGTTCTGATGAGAAGAAATAATATGACTCCTCGGTTAAGAAATTTTGGTGGGTGTAGTTTTAGACAAATTATTACTGGGAAAATAATAGTAATAATGTTGTTATGAATAAGAGGGCTGTTTATTTTGTGACTACATATAATGTTCTTAGTGAACAAATAGTTAAACTTTTAAAATATTATAGACCTATTTTATTGTAGGATAAAAAGTTTGATAAACGGGATTAAACCTTTTTCATTTGTTTCTTTTAAAAAAGGCTGAAGTTTGGCAGATTTATTAGTTCACAGTAAATTTGTTTTACCAACAATTGATATTCAGGGGCAAATTAATATCAAATGTAGAACATATAGTTTTGGAAAATGTTCTGTTTGTAGTTATATTGTAAATAATTTTTTAAGATCAATGGGATTAATTTCAATCCTGTACATCAGTTTAATTGTAATACTGAAAGAATTATATATGTTTTATGATCCCGTTGCAACCTGTTCTATATTGCAAGAAGCCAGAGCTTATAAAGTTAGACTTGCAGAATATATAAGGGATATTAAAAAGGTTGTTTAGAGAACCCTCTGGCTGCACAATTTGTAAAATTTCATCAGAGTGATTTGATGTTATTAAAATGTATTTTGGAGCAGATGGGGACTGATATGGGTGAATTAGTGACTATCAAAGATGAATCATCATGTAAAGAAGCAACATATATTTTAAAATATAAATCTTTGGCTCCAGTAGAATTAGATAATGAATGTAATTAGAAGTATATGATTAATTAATTGTTGAATTAGTTATGCCTTAATTGTATTAATTTAAGTGTATATTTATTGGGCTGCTTTCTGAAAGTGTAATATACTCCTTGAAGGCTTCTTATTGGCTGAGGAACTACAGATATTAAAGTGAATTTTATTTTGTCTGTAATTTTCTGTGGCTGTGGTTTTGTATTTTTGTGTTGGTGTTTAGTTGTACATTAGGAATGTTAAGTCTGACAGCATAGACAATTAAGAATATGAATTATTAACAAGCTGCTTTCTGTAGTCCAGGGTTTGATTCACTTCGCTTCCATTTGCTTACTGTGTGACTCTGAGCAAGCCACTTAACTATGCAGACCTCCAGTGTCACCCCTGAACAGAGACACTTTGTTATGGTGGGATTAACCAGTTAACAAATAAAAAAAGCAGTAGTGTCAGTCGTTGAATCCATAAGCATCCAAGTACTTGTGCTAGTGCCAGACAGATAGCAATTACTTTCTTTTCAGCAGTTATATATTGATTTACTGAAACATAAAACATGTTCTACAATTTAAATAAGTCTGAATGGCTTGTGCTGTAGGAATGTAGCAGAAAGTAGAATATTATGACAAAACAGGATAGAAAAGCAAAATGTGGTGGTAATGAATGTTGCCCATTGCATGAAAATGTGCTAAGACTATTTAAAGATGTCACTAACAATTACTTAGGCAATAAAGAACTCTGCATTAAATTTACAGAACAATTTTATGATCTTTTGCTTAAGGCTGTTAGATCTGACCATCTAAATGAAAATATGTGAATAAGAAAGTGTCTTTAAATAATTCTATTGTGGATGCATTTTATTCTTTGCCTAAAATGCACAAGTTTCTTGAGCAACACCCCCACCCCAGGTAGATCTATAGCCTCTAAAGTTGGAGCCCTACTAAAGGATATGGATAGGCATTTAAATTGTCAGCTTGTCAGCACACTGAGCTAATGTTGTGGTCTATTGTGGTAATAGGACATTGTCTGAATCCTTCTTTACCCATTGTTGTTTAGGGACTGGGGCTGGTATAATGGTTAAGGTGTTTGTCTCACAGACACAAGGTACAGGGCTAGGTTTTCACCTTTGAAGGGGAAATTGGCTAGGCTTAAAATGGCCCACAGGGCAGATAGCCTAGTACTTACCAATGAACATATGAAATGCTTATTTAATGGAGTCTGTCTTATTTTTAGAGTCCTACATTAGAAATTATTAACATTTCTGATTAAAATATATCATTTGTCATAGTTGAAGAAATGTATTGCTTGACTTTGGATATATCCACTTTATATACCAGCAGAGAATATTGGCCTAGAATAGTAGCTCTTTAGGCTTTTTTAGTCAAGTCTTCCTTTAGCTAGTTGTAGTACTGAGATGACATTGTTTTGTTTTGTTCAAATAATTATTTTTGCTTCATGAAAAGATACTTAAACAACTTGAAAGTGCAGTCACATGTGTCCCTTGTGATCCCACCAATATATATTGGATATGTCAATTTTTTGCAATAAAACATTGTTTTTTTTGTCTTTTTTGACCCTTTTTCCATGTTCTTAATCACTTTTGTCATATTGATGATAGTATATTATTTGTAAAGAGGGCAACCATAAGCTAGAATGATTTATTCTGGGACTTACTAACAGCAGCTTTGGATTTAGCTTTACTTCCTTTGAATCATGCTAGCACTATTAACATTATGAGCTTTCCCTATGACTCATCAAGTTTCGTTTGGGTAAGGTAAAATAACCATCATGTTCACATTTCATTGAGGCATTTGCAACTGTCAGTCTTCTTATCAATATTTGAACAACATGGTTTGCTTAGCTGCATTGTGCTGTATTGTACAAGCTGGCACTGCCCTTTCTGGGGATTTTTCCATTTTTTACCAGTGTAGTGCATATTTGGAGTTAGTATACATAATTTAGGAGCTGTGAGGGGACAAAGGCCTCTGCTTGAGGTCACAATGAATATAGCCCATTTGATGAAAACATTTTTATTTATTTAACATTTGTTTACTGGGAAAATCCGAATAGGAACAAAGCCAATTTTCAGCAGAGGCCTGGGGACAAATGCTCCAAATGCACGTCATTGTATTTTTTGTGTGTTGTTTATGATTTTTAAACTGGATTTTTGGAAAAGGTGTTCATATGTTCATAGGTGTGTACTAGGCTAATAGCCCTGGAGCCTTTACAAGTCTAGTCCATAGACATGCCCTGGCATTGTGCCGCCCAATGTTAGTTCCCAGTGCCTCTATCAAGTAGAGCCACTGAAGTGATCCCTGGGATGAAATTTCTATTTCCCATCCACTCGTCAAGATTTCTCTTGAAGAGGGCCAGTGAGGTGCTCTGCTTGACATGTATGGGAAGTCTGTTCCATAGCATGGGCAGTCTCTGGGTTATGAACCTGTCCCTCCAGCATGTTCTGTTGATTGTGATAATGAGGTTAAGGTCTCTGGAGTTTGTGATGTAGAGGGATTGGGATTTCTTTATATGTAGCATTTCTAACAGAGCTGGGTCGGACTTGACTTTGTAAGTCAAGCAGAGATCGCCTCTTAGTAGACGATATGAGACAGAGAATAGCTGAAGTTTTTTGAGTCTGTCCATATAGAGCATGTGTTTAAGGCCTAGGATCCTCTTCATGAAGTACTTTTGTGGCCTTTCCAGCTGTTGCATGTGTCTAGTGAGATACATGCCAAATGGGGCATTATACTCGATAATTGGCCTAATGAGGGAAGAGTAGAGAGACATGATGACCTCTTTCTTCCTGGATGCAAAGCCCTTGGTAATGAGATGTGCCACATAGAAGGACTTTCTGACCACAGTGGCAATGTGGTGGTTAAAGGAGAGGTTGCTGTCAACCCGTGTCCCCAGATCTCTTATAACGCCTTCAGTATTCAGTGGGCTCCCATCGATGTGATAATTAGTGGGAACTGAGTTTTTCCCAAAGTGGATTACAACGTATATTTTGGCATTAAGCTTAAGGCCATGGTTTCAACGCCAGTTATTGGTCTCAGTGAGACCTTTCTTTAGGATGTCTACATCACTTGGGGAGTTAATAATGGCGACCAGCTTGCAGTTGTCTGCAGACTTGGTCAGCCAGAATCCCTCCATGTTGGCCTGGACTTCTGAGAAATAGATGCCAAACAGGAGAGGACCCAGGACCGATCCCTGTGGCACTTCACTAGTGACTGATTGGCAGTCTGACTTGGCGTCTACTACTTTCACACTGTGGGTTCTATCTGTGAGCCAATTTGCAACCCACCTAGTGATATAGGGGTTGATGCCTAGTTTGGTGAGTTTATCAATAATTCCTGAGTGGGGAATGGTATCAAAGGCCTTGGCCAGATCGAGGTAGGCTGTATGAAATGCCTTGCCCTCATCCACAGCTCTGGTGACTGACTCAAAGAAGTCAACCAGGTTGAGCAGGCATGATCTTCCTTTCATAAAACCAAATTGAGTGGGATCTAGAGTTTGGAGATTCCTTATATCCTTGCTAATTAGGTCCATGATAATGCGCTCCATAGCCTTACATATCAGACTCATCAGGCTAATGGGGCGATAATTCCTAGGGTCTGTAGTCATTCCCCCTTTATGGAGAGGGATGATTGTAGCAGTGCGCCATTCAGTAGGGATAAAGCCGGAGATGAGGCTGTGATTGAAAAGGGCACACAGATGTGGTGCCAGTTCACTTTGTAGTTCATGCAGAACACATCCAGGGATATTTTTGGGTCCCTTGGAAGCTGTATTCTTGGCTTTGGACAATGCAGCTTTAACCTGTGTTGCAGTAATGTTGGGTGCCTGGCATTCCTCTGGTATTGTGATTGGTCTTTTTGGGGGGAGAGAGGGGTAAAGTTGGCACTGAATCTGTCAGCCAGTATGTTGGCAATATCTGTTGGCTCAGTATAGGAGATACCATTGTGTGGTAACTCAGAACAGACCTGGGTATTGCCTTGGAGATGTTTTTAGTGTCTGCTGCAATTCTGCCTTCATAGCTGAATTTTGAGGTTTTGATGAGGGATCTCAACTTTTTGTTGAGGTTAATAAGGGAGCTTTTCCAGTCTTGGGACTTAACCTTTTTCTGCAACAGTTTCTTCCTTCTATTGTAGTGTTTATTAATGGCAGGGGACCACTACAGTGGCTTCCTTTTTTTGGAGGAGAGCATCTTGGTTCTGTTCGGTATGGCTAGTTCCATGCATTTATGTACGTGTTCGTACAGTGCATTGGTGTATGATTCAGCAGTCATGCATCTATTTTCCATTGACATGGGTACCGTGAAGTTAGCCACCTCTGTTTTTAGGAGCCCAAAGTCAGTTTTGGAGAGGTTTTTCATGGTGGTTACCTTTGCAGGGGGTGTGGGAGAGATGTGGATTTCCATGGTGATTAGTTTGTGGTCAGATCTAACCAGGGAGGAATTGACTAATGGTGTAGAGCAACAGTTGCCAATGTTAATAATAACCAGGTCAAGGATGTTGCTTCCTCTAGTGGGGGTAAGAATGAGCTGGTCCAAGGCATTGGATATGATGAATTCCAGGAAGCATTGGGCCAGTGTATTGGTGCATGAGTAGATTTTCCAGTTTATGGAGGGGTAGTTGAAGTCACCTAATATGAAAGTTTTTGGTTAGACCCTAATAGTTTCCATGGTGCTTAGAAACATGGAGTGAGAGTCTTGGGACATGGTTGGGGACCTATAGCAGTCTACGACCTGAATTTCCATCTTACCCAACGTTAGTTGTACCTGAAGTATCTCAGATGCATTATGTCTGGAGGTGTGCATATCCTTTATGAATATGGAGACACCTCCACCTTCGGAGCTTGGTCCATGTTGTGGGCAGAAAGGTGTGGAATGAGTTATAGCCTGTTAGTGCAGGGCTGCTATATGCTGCTTTAAACCAGGTCTCCTTTACAGCACAAATGTCGATGTTCTCCATTTTGAGGAGTGCTTCGAGTAAGTGCATCTTGAGATTTAGAGTTCTAATATTGAGCAGCATGACCCACAGATTGCATTTATTTATAGCTATTTTGGTGGTAATTTGGTCTTTGGAACATCACCTAAAAAACGGCACTATAGGGGTGCAAGAGCCTTAGGCAGTATCTGGAAACCTAGGGGTGACAGATGCAGGCCATCTCTGGCAAAGCAGTGAAATCTGTCAATCATGTCTTCCCAAGCAGACAGATACTGGATCCCCTTAGATTGATACCAGAAACATAGCCAATTGTCAAAGTCAATCATTTTCTGCTTGTACTGCGGTATCATTCTGGGCGATGATGGTAGGATGCTGCTCAGGGCTAGCGTCATACCTGCCTGGGCCACATAATCCAAGAGCTCCTCCATGTCTCTTTTCATGTAGTCCAGGGAGGTCTCAGGCCATTCACACCCACATGGACAGTGACAGAGTCATACTTGTTGTGGAGTTACCTGAGTGCATGTGTTGCATGTCGGATTCTGGCACGTAACAGACAGCTGACTGTTACCTTCTCCTTATTCAACTTAGTGAGTGGAACATCAGTGTGCCTCACTATCGAGTCACCATGATTAGTGTATTGGACAAGCTGTTTTGCCTTAGGGGCTTAGGTTGAGGGACACACTGTGTAGGTGAGCTATGTATCTTGTGGTTTGTGCTGTGTTGTGGTGGTTGAGTGCATTTCTGCCTTGGAGGTCTCTGCTGTTTGGGTAGATTTCTATTGAGAGCCTATGCAAAGTTGGGTGTGTGGTTTGTGTTTTTATGTGAGAGCTGTAATGGTGGGTGTTCTGGAGGGCTATGTGTTGCATGTGGAGTGGTGCAGGTATTGACCTTCTTCTCTTGACCAGCTATTCCTGTCTTGGCTTGAGAGTGCATGGCTTCCAATTTGTATATATAAGTGCATCTCTCACAAGTCTGAGTGTTGGGAGGTAAGAGGAGAGGGTTGTCTGTGTACATGAGGCAGTTGCTACACTGCCTCAGAATGCCCAAGTTCACCAGGTTAATAGGAGAAAGCACAGGGAACTGACCTTTAGACATGCCAGGAAGGATGGTTATTATTACTAAGTACTGGAGCTGTTTCCTTATATAGTCCTTTTACAAGAAAAATGTCACTCAAGGTGTCTGAGTCTGTACATAGCACTGCCAAGCACTTGAGGGGAAACTAATACATAGACCCTAAAAATTTAAGGATGAAGTATTTAGGCAGATATTCTGAAAGTAGAAAGAAATGAAGCAGTATTTACTAAAAAATAAAGTCAAGCTATGCTAAAGCAGTTGAACATAGGGAAACATTACAACCAGATAAACACAAGGATTTATAACCTCGTCCAGTTTTTAAAAGTGCATCACACGTGGAGGGTGGCAAGCTCCATCCCCAAATTCTTTATATCAATTCCATGGTTACACAAACATGAAAAAGGGAGAAATGTCCCAAAAAAGGAATCAGTAGTGGTGCATGCTTAAAAAACACATATCAGCAGTAATTTCATAATACAAACAGTGACTGGGGAGTTAGCTTCACTGACATGGATGCTACCAGATGAACCTTCATCCATTTTTAGTTTGACAAATTGCAGAGAAACCACATTTTTATGTTACTATCATTTATTAAATAAAGTTGTTCAATCCAGGCTGTATGACAAACCTATAACCACCCTGGATTATTTATATGTCACCAGCTTTCATCCACCTCATTTTTTATGCATCAATGCATCCATCCATCCATCCATCCATCCATCCATCCATCCATCCATCCACAATCCTATTTCCCATATTTGCAGATGGTGGTCAGGGTGTCACTTCAACAGTGACAATCATCTAGAGTCAATATTCACATCAACGGATGGCTAGCCCTGCCGTAGCTGTTCTTCCATACCACATATACACAAGCTCACTCAAACTTATGGCCGATTTAAAGTGGTCAGTTCACCTACTGCATATCTTTGGAATGTGGGAGAAAACTGGAGCACCCAGAGAAAACCCACATGAACACAGGGAGGGCATGCATACTCCAGAAATTAAAAATCCTCTCATTGTGTTATCTTTCCTACAAATGGTGAGTTCATTAGAGCTAGAAAGCACTGTAGCAGTAGAGAATTTTAGGAAGCTCATAGCATATGTCTAATGATTTTTTGATGATGGCTATGATTGTGATAATATTTCAAAAGCTTGTTAAGTTAGACTATAAATATTTTTTTCTAACACTTTGACCTTTTTAATAAATCAAAGCATATTTTGGAGCATTCAGTTCAGGACAGTTAAAAATCCTTAGTGACATAATTTTCTTTATCACACAGTCTAATACAATGGCCCCATAAAGTGAATTTTGAGATTAAGAAACATTGGGGTCTTTCGTTGTTTGATCTCACTTCAAAAGAGCATTGAAAAATAATTTTCCTTGGTTTCTTTTATAGGGAAAATACTTTAAGTGATTGTTTGACTCATACATGCTTTAGGCATCCTGATATTCTTTTATGTTTTTTGTTGTCCAACCACAGAGGTACTTTCTCCCTGCAATGAGTGTTCTCTGTGTTCTTTTGTCAATTATTTTCATTTATTAAAAAGAAGTTAACCTTTACTGTCACTAGTTGCTATACATATGATACTAATGGAGCCGAACTCTATTGGAGAGATTAAAAAAATCAACATAACGGAATAGAAACACATCAATAAATATGACAGCAATAGTCCAGTAGCCTGCCATTTTAATCTGGAGCATGCTGGACAAGCAGGGGGCTTATACGCTGCTGCTCTTGAGAAAGTTTAAGAGGTGATTGAGCTTTGAAACACTTGTTGCAATGGAAATTAAGTATATTTATCTTTAACTATAATATTTTGATTGTACTTGAATTGAATACAAAATGTAATTGAAAAGGATGATTGCATTTGGGTTGAAGTTAGAATGTTAAAAATTGGACTGTATTAACATGTGATGCCTGCTTATACATTTATATTGGTTTATCTTCCTTTTAATCTTTCTGAAGGCTATCATACTGAATTGCTAGAATCATACCCCTCAACTGTACAGATTTTCACAGAATGTCCAGATTTTTGCCCCATATTCTGGGTCCTTTTTTATAAAATTGTGTTTTTTCTGGAAAATTTGTGGGAAATCATTAAAGACCGAAGATAGAAAATAATGATAAACGTTTGAGTTTCAGACTTCATACCCTTCAGAAGAGATCATAAATACAGTTTTGACTTCCGAAGCTTACTTTATTTTATTATTTCAGTTTAGTTACTACTGTTATTATGTTAATATATCCTGTCCCACAGCCATGGTAACAGAGGAGCAAATCCTTTATAAATTACTACATGTCGTTACAGCAGACCATGGAACAGATATGAAATATCTCAAACTCTCTGTTTTATGATTTATGTTTCTTATTTTTATTTAGTTTAGGATTAATCAGTTTTATGAATCATGATATTGTCTGGATCACAGATGAGCAAAATCATGTGCAATCCATTTAAGGCACTTTCCACAATGTTTTTGAACAGAAAGACCATTTTTATTATATTTGGCAGTTTTCAGTTCAGTTATTTCCATTCATCAACATGAGTTCTGATGAAAGCTTTACTGAAAAGGCATAGACTTAGTAATTTTTCCTAAATGAATTTAGAATAATCCATAAAGAGTGAGATGAAGATTCCAGCTGTGACTATCACTCAAAGGATAATCAGCAGATGGATATAGGAAATATATAAATGAAAACTTTGCCTACACTATCTATTTTCTTTTAGTGAAGTGATATAGCACCCCATGCTGTTTTCTGTAGTTCAGTTTCTTTCATTCATTCATTCATTCATTCATTCATTCATTCATTCATTCATTCATTCATTCATTTAATCAACCATTCTCTGATTACCTGTTTAATCCAGTTCAGGATCACATGTAGCCATGGCCTAGCCCAATGTTCAGTGGGGGCAAGGCAGATATAATAATTCTGAATGGGGTACAAATCCATCAGTTTTATTTATACTATTTCAACAATAGGTTACACCTCTTTGCATGTTTATATATATATATATATATATATATATATATATATATATAGATATATATATATATAGATATATATATAACAATTCTATGATTACAATACAAAAGCATTTTTAATGAGCTCTTAAAAACAAACTTGCTTGAAGTGACACAGTTCTAAATGATATTTTTGAAAGACTGATCAACCTATGCAAAATAAATTTCTGTGACTTATTTTTTGCTAGATCTTGAAATAGACCAACAAAAATAAACACTTGATCCAGACAGTTTATTTTTAAAATTCACATATAGTTGAAATTTATTAACTGGTAAGTTTTCATGGTTAAGCTAATAAGCTAACATGCCTGTTAAATATTTTATTTATTAGTAACGGTTCTGTGTGTAATTTATATAATAAATAATGATGGGAGGAATAATTAGCATCATATGTAATTTTTTGTATTGAACCTACCAAAATAAGACCTATTACAGCTAGCATAAACCACCAAATTATACTCAAATCGAGATAGCAAAAGTGACTTGTCTACCAAATATCTTACCTTATGAAAAAATCCTTGAAAAGTGGGTATATTCAGCCAAAAATGTGGCATCCAAATCATATAAAATATGAATACCAAATAGCATATACCTCTTCCTACTTCCAGCAGGAATATGGGATACTACTTAGACAGACATGTTTAAAATATAAAGAGTGACAGAAATGATGGAAAAATATAAGCACATTTTCAACAAGACATTGTAAAATCTGTAGACTTCAATTAACTATATTACAAATTCTACCACACAAGGTAATTTATTTTTGCTTCTGAAAAAAGGAGACATATGATTTGTGTCTTTTCTTTAAATTATTGGTGCCACTAGTATGTTAGTCATGTTGTGTGTTTTTTTCTGTGTAATGGAGAGCTTCAAAATCACGTGACGAGGGAGATTCAGACAGTTCTGTGAAGGGGTAAATCAAGCCTGAAAATAGTGACATGTCTCCAAAATACATACATCATGTGCAGGGTTAATCTGGCCTAAAATAGGTAAGTTCCATCAAAAAGTAAGGACAGTTGACAAGTGTGATCTCATCATTTCATAATGATGCCAAAGATTAATTCTGTAATTTTTTTTAAAGTCAAATGGCAGATTTGCTAAAATAACTCTTTTGCTAGCAAAGACTTCAGCAAATAAGGAAGAGATAATCTGAATACAACGATTATTTTGATTTAACGTTTATTTTCCTAGAGTGCTAACAACCAACTTTATAAAAACCCATCTACTCAATAAAAACATTTTGTTTAGGAAATCTTGTAATGCTTTCTGCAGTCGACGGTTCCCCTTATTCATGAGAGTACATCTTTAATGAGTAAAGTCAATCTTTTTGTGAAATTTTTACACCAGAGGTCCTCTTGTTTCTCATTCCTAGAATGATGTTTTTGTATCATGCTGATCGCTATGAGATCTTGAACTACTTCCTCCAAACAAATGGCACCCCTCGAAAACCAGTACTGTCTCTGTACCTTACCCAGACTCTGTTGTTTATAACTGTATATATTTGTCTAAGGATGCACATTGGCAATGCCAGTTACACCCTGAAAGCAATTGCTTTCAACAGCTTTTACTTGACTGCATTGTATGTAATTGTACATACTTGTACATAACTGATGTGTATCCGTATATGATCTGTAGCTACTGAAATATTTTTGTACCTCATTGTATTTTACTATTTCTTTCTCCCAAGGACTGAGATTGAAATTGGTAATTTGTAATCAGTGCTCTATGCTAGTTAACAAATTCAAATAAATATGTAAATACTATATGAGAAATTGTGAGGAAGAGACGCTTTTTGAAGGTCAGATAGTATGCAAAGAGCACCTCCTTGACAAACAAGCAAAGCATCAGCGAGTGTTAATGAGATTATGGAAGGCATCAGGCAGTGGATGAACATTGTCTCATCATTTTTTAACTATTATGCCAAGCAGCTTGTGTTCTCATGAGCTGAAACTAGTGAGTTTCAGAAGGAGCAATAAGATAGCATAAATCTGTTCCAGAAAAGTGGGGTGAATATGCAGATATGTCTATGGATTTTAATAGTCACATAGTTTATATTAAACAGATACTGGTTATGCTAGAGAATAAAGCAAGAGGAAAAAAATGTCCCGAGTGAGATTTTGGAAGGTGTGGAAGGGTATGACTGCTTAGAATTTGTATGATCCATGATTTTGCAATGGACTGCATTTCTGAAGAGATCACTCAGTATCGAAAGAGCCTTTAGATTGCCATTGTCAATGTCTGCTAAGACTCATGGTTGACCAAGAAAGATTCTGGTTCAATTTTTACAAGGTACCAGAAAGAACATGCATTTTTGAAACACTGTTGACCTGATAAGAGGATAACAGTTGAGGGAATGCCAATATTTGTGGAGCACAATTTTTCAGATACTACCATGTGGCAGCTGGGATGGTTTTTATTTTTTATTTATTTATTTTACATTTGGTAACTGGGAAAGTCTGCCTAGACACAGTCCCTTTTTCAGTGGAAGCCCGGGGAGAAAATCTCCTGAATACAAGATACACATAAGATTCAAAAATACAATTCATTAAAAATAGTATTTACAAATATCAACATACAAGGTACAGAACGGTTATACAAAAAAGTGTGAACATAGGTTCATAGGTGTGTACTAGGCTATTGGCCCTGGAACCTATGTAAGCCTAGCCCAAAAAGATTCCCTGGCATCTTGCTGCCTGACGTTAGTTTCCAGTGCCTCTATCAAGCAAGGCTACTGAAGTAATCCCTGGCGTGGATTTTCTATTGCCCAACCACTCGTCAGGATTTCTGTTGAAGAGGGCTAGTGAGGTGCTCTGCTTAACTTGAATGGGAAGTCTGTTCCAGAGCATGGATAGTCTCTGGGTTAGAAACCTGTCCCTCCAGCATGTTCTGTTTATTGTGATAATGAGGCTGAGGTCCCTTGATTGTGTGGCAGAGAGGGATTGGAATTTCTTCAGATGTAGCATATCTAACAGCTCTGGGTCAGACATGGCTTTGTAGGTCAAGCAGAGATCACCTCTAAGTAGGCAATATGAGACAGAGTACAGCTGGAGCTTTTTGAGTCTGTCCATATAGGGCATGTGTTTAAGGTCCAGGATCCTCTTAGTGAGGTATTTTTGTGGCCTTTCCAGTTGTTGTAAGTGTCTAGGGAGGTACATGCCAAATAGGGCATTGTATTCTATAATAGGTCTAATGAGGGATGAGTAGAGAGGGATTATGACCTCTTTCTTTCTGGATGAAAAACCCTATGTAATGAGATGTGCCACATAGAATGACTTTCTGACCACAGTGGCAATGTGGTTATGAAAGGAAAGGTTGCTGTCAACCTGTGTCTCCAGATCTCTTATCACACCTTCGGAGTTTAGTGGACTACCGTCAATGTGGTAGTTCATGGGCACCACATCAGATCCATTTGATGAAATGTACAGGTTACAGTATATACAGAAGATGCAGTTTAAGAGTTATATAATTTGTGGTAGGGATGACCCACAGCATAGGTTTTAGGTAGCAAACAGAATACATAGACTTATCTGTAAGGGATATAATACAAGACCTGTTGTAGTTTGCATATTAAATCTAGGTCTGATAAACATTATACATTGCAAATTTTTAGTCTCGTTAATATATAGTACTGCAGAGTGAACAAGGAGTTGAGAAATTGGAGTCTCAGGATTATGAGGTTAGTAGTTAGGTAGTTGAGTTGGTGCAAGTGGTTCGATAATTTCAGGAATTGAGAGAGAATTAACCAGGGGTAGTGAGGGAGCATAACCATGTATCTGCCACATGGGATTTTAGCATTTGTTTAAACTTTGTTAAGGAAGAATGGGATACTATATTATGGGGCAGAGTGGTCCAGTTTTTGATACATAGATGGAGAAGAGGGAATCACCAGCTGTGTTGATGGCTTTTGTTACCTGTAGTAGTAATCTGTTACTTGAGTGGCGTGACCTATTGTTTGAGTGTGGAAGTTTTTAACTGCCATAAAAGAGTGTCAATAGCATAAAATTAATCTAAGGTAATTCTGATGTTTTTTTTTCCCAGTAGGGATGGAATTGTTTATCTTGGATCATTGTTTGACAGACTACAAGAGATGCCATAATCACTGGATTAGGTAAGCAAAGAGTCTGGCAATGGAGCAGGACAAAGGGAATGAATATATGGATATTTTTTCTATATCAGTTTTACACATGTGCCTACCAGCAAGATTCCAAACAATTGGACTCCATATACCAGGACATCCCTCCTACTGTTGGGGTGAGAGCTGCTCAGAGTAGGCTATCATTCAGGTAGCCCTGAGGGCGTTTTGTGCCATTACTAGCATACCAACAATTGAGGACATTCTTAAAGGACTAACAGAATCACCACTTGGTGGAGAGATATGAGACTTATGTCAGTGCAGAGGAGCACAGTGTCTTTGACACATGAGTGCATACTTCTGCACACCATCTTGAAGCCTACCACCCACCAGTGGTTTGGAAAGCCTAATGTTAAATCCCAGGCCATGTACTTGCATCCTAAACTCTCTGCCAATGGACATATGCAGTACATACCCATTTCCACCTAGGCATCCACCTTGGATAGATATGCCCTTCTTCTCCTTCCAGCACCACCAATGACCTGGACATCTAATAGAATTCAGGCTGCCTGGTTTGTAGCAAGGGATTTATCACTCTATGCTACCACAACTGACCAATATTTAGATATTTTTTCTCCCCCTTCTTGCATCTGACCATCAGCTTCCACCATTTTCTCTTCTTGATCACTTTGTCCACCAGACCCACATTAATCCCCCCTGGCTTTACCTAACCCCCATGTCTGGAGGTGATGATGAGATCAAGGATACAGGAGCAACATCATAATGCTGCCAGGGAGTGTATCCTAACACCATCTATCTTTCCATAGCAACCTTTGTGAGAGCTGTAATTTTGCTGCATCACTAGGTGCATGAGTGACCTTTGACTAATTGGTATGCCCACTTGCAGCATGGATCCTGTGAGACTCTTAATGCTGTTATATTGCAATGAGCACAGGCTGCCTCTTTCACTCCAGGGATTATCCAGCTATGGCCATCACTCACATTCTCCTCACCAGCACTACCTCTCCAGTGTCTGTGAGACTAATTGAACATAAGTCATCTGGGTCTCCATATCGGTGTTATTCCTCTGCATAACTGGGCTTCTTGGTATTTGCATATTGTTTGTTGTGAAGTTCAACAGGAAGAAGGCTAAGAATGTAAGACTGAACAAGGGGAAGTTGAGAAAATTGTTATTTGTACTCCAGGGAATATGATATGGGAAAATAAATGACATTTTACCACTTGAGTATATGCTGAACTTTTGGGGTACAACGTGTTATAAAAGGAGGGCTGCATAAAGGCAATTGACTGTTAAAGTGATGGTTGATATTATCTCTGCTTTTAGAAATGTATCTCCCCCAAAACTAAATTACTTGTCTTTGAAAGGAAGACTTTTTACAGTGAAAAAGTTACATTTGAGATGTGTATGTACTGAGAGTGTGCCTGAAATTTCCTTGTGCCTGATAAATGATTTTGAGCTATATCAAAATTAAAACGAAGCCATTAAATAGCAAGAGTCCCTTTAGTGTGCATGTCTAAAAGAACTGTAAGTGATTCTGATACTCAGGGTGGGCATGCTATTGATATTATTAATGTGCTTTCGTTTTACATTTTTATGTTTAAACGGATTACTTTGACTATAAATCCTGATTTTCCTGCAGTTCTTTGGAAGAATGTTTAAGTGCTTAAAATACAGTATTAATGTTTGCTGTCATGTGCAAATTTAAAAATATATTAAGAGTTTTCAAGAGAGGTAATTTGCTAGTATGCAGAAAATTGCTGGCAAGGATATAAAGATAACTTGGAAGAATTGCGAATGCAGAGGTGTAACAGATTTAATAAGGGTATATATATATATATATATATATATATATATATATATATATATATATATATATATATATATATATATATGGTTCCCCTTCACAAAGTCGAACGTTCAGAAACTCGAAATGCATATGGTCGAAGCCATATGCTCGAGTTTCTGAAGCTCGACCGTGAAAGGGAGTTGAAAAAAGAGAAACGTAACACAACAAAGTGTTTCTGCAGGGGGTGCAAGCCCCCCTGCACCTCCCACACCCCCCGCTACTTATTTATTCCAACTCTGAGATTGCACTACAGTGCAGAGAGGGAAATCACCCATTCTGCACTGTATGCAGTTCCCCATTCACAAAGTCGAGCTTCCACAATTTTGAGCATATGGTCTCGGCCATATGACTTTCGAGGTTGTGGCCATTCAACTTTGTGAAGGGGAACCATATATATATATATATATATATATATATATATATATATATATATATATATATATATATATATATATATATATATCTCAGGAACAGCTTATATGACTGTTCATTGTATTTTATGTTGGATTATTGAATGTTGATTATCAGTCTTCATCCAATATAAGGCAAGGATATGATTACATTTACATGTTTCATTTGTAAAATGCAATATTCATGTTTATTGATATGAACAGTCATGTATGTGAGATGTTTTTAAAAGAGAGAAGGCAGTGCTCAATTGATGGTATGTTGGGACTGCATAATGTTATAAAATGAAGAATTGGTAAAATACTGTGATTCTCGCTACATCAACTACAGGTGTTTCCTTCTAAATCTACTATTACATGATTTTTGAAATTTTATTTTATAGTAGGCTGTTTAAATATGTAAACTATTACAAAGTAGGATATTTGATATTTGTTTGAGTGAAATGCTATTTTATAGTAGCTCAGTTATGATAACTTACATGTGCAAACTGTTTTACAGTGTGACATTCATGCCTGAATTATTTGTGAAAATTTATATACAATGTATAAGGTTTTTTGTGGGGGCACCTGAGCAGATATTATTGAAAAATTCAGGGAAGAAAAGGAAGCTGTGTACATTACCTTACGATGGGAGTAGAGGGCGATCAGATGGCTGCAGAAACCATGTAAGTGTTAACAAAACATTTTGACTGCCATGTAAAGGTTTGCCATTTAACCTGGTAAATTCAGTGAATTTAATAGTTGGAGGGAGATCATATAGGGCAAATTGCTTTATTAGTGTTTAGAACTACTGACTCAGTAGTATTAATATACTAATGTTTATAACTGGAGCAGAATGGATGGTAGGTGGCTGCTGAAGCCCTGATATTGATAAAATAATGGGAATATGGTGGATGGCAGATGAGTATTGCAGTTCTGATTTTGATACTATAATGGAAGTACAGCAGATGGCAGGTAAGTACATAAACCCGGATACTGATACTATAATGGGAGCAGCGAAGATGAGTTTTGAAACCTTGATCTGAGAACATAAAGGGAGAAGGGCAGATGGTAGGTGAGTATTGCAGACCTGATACTGATACTATCAGAGCTGTAGAGTGGATGAATGATGAGTACTGAGGATCTGATACAGGTGGTGTGATGGATAAGGTAGATGACAGATGATTACTGAAGCCTAGTTAATGATACTACAGTGGGAGTAGGGCAGGTGATAGATGAGAACTGAAGCCCTGATACTAATACTATGATGGGATTATGGTAGGCAACAGACGAAAATTGAAGCTCTGAAACCAAAATGTTGATGGGAGTAGGGTAGATGATAGATACTATAGTGGCAGGAAATAGGAAGATAGATGAGCACTGCAGCTCTCACACTGATACTCTAATGATGGAGGGAGAATTTCAGATGAGTACTGAAGCTTTCATACTAATACTCTTAACAGGAACAGAGTGGACGATAGATGAGGACTGAAGCCCTCATACTGATACTATAATGGGAGTAAAGTGGGTGATAGATGAGTACTGAAACCCTGATACTGATTCCATAATAGGTTCATAGGTTCATATGTGTTTACTAGGCTAATGACCACAAGGGCCTTTTTGAGACTAGCCATGCATCCCAAATCTCTGACAAGCTCAGATACTCTTGATAAGTGTAAGCAGGGACTTAGGAGATGAAACATTTACAAGCTAGGGTCTGGGAGATGAACCATTTACAGATTGCCTGTGTCCATTAGAGACATAGGTTCCAAATCAGGGATGAATTTCCTGTTCCCCAACCAATTGTCCCACTTGCACTTGAATTGGGTTAGGGAGGAACTCTGCTTTATATGGATGGGGAGCCTGTTCCATAGATGGGGTAGTCTTTGGGATACATACCTGTCCCTCCAGCAGGTTCTATTTATATCACAGGCAAGGTTCAAGTCCTTAGAATGGGTAATTCTGGTGCTCTTTGTTTTGTGGATATGCAGGAAGTCCATCAGAGTGGGGTCTGACAATGCCCTACATGTCAGGCATAGATCTTCCGTCAAATGCCTGTAGCTGTAGTAGATAGAATACAGGAATAGTGCCTTGAGGCAGTCTGCATAGGATATTTTACTTAAGCCCTGTATTCTTTTAGTGAGGAACCTCTGTGGATATTTCAGTTGTTGGATATGCCTGGTTAGATACTGCAAATGGTAAGACAATGAATCCACAAATATGGCAGGTGCAAATGGCCAAAAAGCTGTGTTAAGCAAAATCACTGCCAGCACTCAAAATGTGGAAATAACAATCTTTATTGTGGTAGCACTATCCAAGGGATCATGCAAAGCACAAACCCCAAAAGTCAGACCGGTTTCGGCAAAAATCTTGCCTTCACTGAAGAAGGCAAGATTTTTGCCGAAACCGGTCTGATTTTTGGGGTTTGTGTTTTGCATGATCCCTTGGATACTGAAGAAGGCAAGATTTTTGCTGAAACCGGTCTGACTTTTGGGGTTTGTGCTTTGCATGATCCCTTGGATAGTGCTACCACAATAAAGATTGTTATTTCCACATTTTGAGTGCTGGCCATGTACTGTACATACCAAAGGGGTCATTGTACTCAATGATATGTCTGATGAATGCCGAATACAGTGGAACAATGGCATCCTTGGACTTAGACGCAATACCTTTATTTATAAGTTGCACAACACAGAATGATTCCCTTACTACTATAGACACATGATGGTACTTAAATATACCAACTCCAAGACCACACTACATTGCAGTAAACGGAAATCTCCTTTTATGGAGATTTCCGTTTACATGTTTGATGTTGTGCGCTTTCATTATTCTCATGTCAACAATATCAGCTTCGATATTGTCGGCTTTTGGGAATATAATATAGACCCATAGTTAGCAGAGGTGGATAACTTCCTGATGGATACTATCATGCATTTCTTGGCATTTAGTTTTAGTCCGTGGGTCTGACACCAGTTGTTTGTCTGTGACAGTCCCTCCTGGAGAATATTTGTTTCAGTGTGGTATTTGATGACAGCTTCTAATTTGCAGTCATCTGCAAATTTAGTCAGTCAGAGACCATTGACATTGACCTTGACTTCAAAGAAGTAAATGCCAAAAAGGAGCGATCCAAGAACTGATCCCTGAGGGACTCCACTTGTGACTGGCCTCTTTGTAGAGGTGGACTCCCCATTTCTAACTTCCTGGGTCCTGTCTGTGAGCCAGTTGGCAATCCACCGGGTAACATACGAGTTTGCACTTAACCTCTTGAATTTGTCAACAATGCCCTAGTGGGGTATTGTGTCAAATGCCTTGACCAGGTGAAGTAGGCAGTGTGAACCATTTTGCCCTCATCCATTGGTTTGGTGACCTTCTCAAAGAAGTCCACCAGGTTGAGTAGGCATGATCTGCCCTTGACAAAACCAAACTGGGTTGGGCCCAGTCTCTGGAGGTTTAGTATGTCACTGTTGATCGTTTCCATGATAACTCTTTCCACGGCTTTACATATAAGACTAGTGAGACTTGTGGGTCTGTAGTTTCCAGAGACTGTAGATGGTCCACCTTTGTGCAGAGTGATGACAGCTGCTGTTCCCCATTCATGAGGCATGAAGCCTGTTTAGAGGCTATAGTTAAATAGCAATTCCAGAGGCCCTGATAGATCGTTTCATGCCATTTAGAAAGCATTCTAGGATATTGTCTGGGCCCATTGATGCAGTGTTCTTGGCCTTAGAGATAGCATTAAAGACGTGTTCCCTAGTGATAGCAGGGGAGATATATTTGATTGCATTTCCTGAGGGAAGGTTGGGAGTTGGGAAGCAGATGGATATAGTGATTGTATAATGAGAGTAGGCTGGATGATTGATGAATACTGAAGTCCTGACACTGATACTAAGATGGGAGTAAAGCAGATGATAGATGAACACTGAAGCCATGATTCTGATACTATAATGGGAGTAGGAAAGATTATAGATGCATAGTAAAGCTGTGATACCGATAGCATAATGGAAGTAAGAAGTATGAAAGAGGAATACTGAAGCCCTGATATTGATGCTATAATGGGAGAAGGATGGATGATAGATGAGTATTGAAGCCCTGGAAAGATTAGTAAGATATTTTGATTGCTCTTTAAAAGTTTGCCAGATTGTAGCATGTAGGATTTAATGGCTCTAATAATTGAGCCCTAATCTGTTGTAATATTTATTAGTTTAACTTTTATTTATTAGGTGCCATGTAGTATTTTTTTTCTTGTTTTATTATTGGTTTGGAATGAGAACTGTGCTAAACTCATTCTGAGATTAAAGTGCTTATTTACTATGTTGTATTTTGTGGAATGCAATTATATAGTATAGTATGGAAAGTAGTCATAGTCAAGGACTGACAGGATACTTGGGGAACTCTTCGTGATGTGAGCAGCAGGAATGATCAAATAAGTTACATTTCTTTTCTTTTGTTTTTCTTTTGCAGCTTTAAACTTGTTATTGAATAACTTTCTTGGTGTTGGCTTGCTTCTGATTCTCTCAGCTAAGATGAGCATTGCTTTCATTAATATTTATATTATTGCTTTTTCTTATAACTTTTTGGAAAAATGGACTGGCAAGTATAATGAAATGTGGTTACAGGACAGATGGTAATATTATTCACTGCAAAGAATATGTTATTTAGGGTAAAATCTCATGAAACTGTGAATTTAGAAAGCAATGAAATTACTGATGTGAGTGAAGTATATAGACATTAACCTGGATTTATTATAGAAAGGTGGAAAAGAAACAGGTGATTAAGCACCTGTGTAAAAAAGCTGAAGTATTATAGCCAAGCTGTGATATAACTGATGAATGGGTGGGGGATGAATACTAGTGGATCAATTATTTTAGGATAAATTCAATTAAGTTTTCACTGAACTACTGAGTATTCTCAAGTGTGAAAATGGAGTAGTACATCAGATTATTGTACCATGAATATACTGTGTAAGACGATATATTGTAAGACTTCAATATGTAAAGATTTGCAAATATGCTCCCTTGTAAATCTATTTGTAAACTTGGATCTAATCAATACAATTGTTGTTGCAAAAAAAAACTCTCTAGCAAATGGGCTTTGTACAATCAATGTAATTATCATTAAGGTATCCTTAAAAACAATAGTTTACAAAGTACAGTGATCAATTATTTAATAAACAATACAAAACCTAATCCCTAAGTGGCATACATGCCAATCACATGCATGCCATTAGCATGCATGTTCTGGGCTAGCACACCTTTTACAGAAATAAGTATAGACCTGAGACCTAATCTGAATGAGGAGCCTCTTAAATGCAGAACGACCTGTCAGTCAGTGTGTTATGTTCAAATAAAGTAAATGAAACTCTCGTTCTTCAGATGTAATAACAATGAATCAGAAACACTGGTTAGATGCAAATTCAGACATCCTTTGTGATGCAGGTATAGGAGTTCTGATTCAATTTTAGCAGTGAAAATCCATCTTGGATTTGCCATGTGTACTCATGGCTCATGAGTAAACATTTCATCCAGCCAAGTGTGTACTGCGCATTTTAACATGTTTGAGTATGGATAATATAAATTTTTATCTGTTGCCTGGTCTGATTTGGTCAACTGGTCTCTGTCCTCATAACTGGTACTAAGTCACCTTTGTGTAAGTTTACATTATCCTCACTGGGGATTGATACATTACCATTATACAGTGACATTATTTAAAGAAAATATTGTTCAACTCTAAAATAATGTAATTGCATTATAGACCGTAACTTATTTGCTGCATCTTTTCACTGATTCAGCTGGTTTGGCAGTGTACTACCCATGTATATTGCCTTCTTTGTCATGATACTGGTGTAGTATGTCACTTAACTGAAGTAGATGTTATTTCATAATTACAAAAATGCCACATCTATGAGATAATTGGCAAGTACAAATAGTCTGTACAATCTGATATTGTTTTATTCAAGTATTCATTTTCTAATTGCAGAACACATACACTCCCATTTTTTTTAAACTTTTGCTTAACATCAACTGCCTTGGCATCTGCCTAAATATTACAGTTTGTAAATCCCCCTCTAGTCTTTTTAGTAGTGTGGCAGATGCTGAAGGAAACTTAGTAACCATTTATAGATGTATTTATTGATTTATTTCATGTTAAAAATGTATTTTGTGGTGATGTTTGGCTGTAGGGATTGTTTGCCTTGTATGGTATACAGCTTGTCTCTTTCATGGGTTTTAAAATTAACAGCTTGGAAAAAGTGCTAGTTGACATTATTTCCATTGTGGGAACTACACTAATGTAGGCATAATTGCTACAACCAAATTTCTTCTTGTGGGAAGCCGATGAAGCTGATTTATCTTGGTTATACAAACTGATATATCTAATTGGTTTGAATGTTTTTGAATATCAATTAGTCAACATGTATACTAAAAGATATAATAAACATTAAGTCAAGTGCTCTGTTTTGGGTTTGTTTTTATCAGCAAAATTACTATAAAATAACTACAAATACTGAAATGAATCGCTTAAGCACAATTAAATGCAATTAATTAAACATCTAACTGAATTCCAAGCAGGTAAACCCAAAAGGTCTGTGTAAATAGTCAGTTGTGAAACAACCATCTGATTCATGTTTCAAGTGCTCAGACAATGAAAAAAAATAATCCAAGTGCTATTTTGCCACTTCTGCTGAATTATGGTTAGTCTTCCATAAACAGATGTCTACCACAGATATAAACAAAAGTCACATTGATATCACAGAACAAAAATCACAAGTGGCAATCAGAATGCAATGAGCACTGAATGAAAGAGATGACAAAAAAATACATGCATCATTTGTTTAAATTTCTTTAAGGGGCTCTGACTTTTATTTCATGTAGTTTCTGCTGTCTTTGTAGTGAGTGGTTAAATAATTTTCTTTTTTTATTAAAACAATTTATACATTTGCAAGAACAAATATGAATGCGAATACAATCGTGGTTATAAAACTCAGTGATCATACAACCAATAAAAACAACCACAACTAGGTAGAAACATCTAAGACAGAACAGATATATGCAATCTATGCCCTTCAAACGAAGAAAACAGGAGTATTAACCATATGTCGATACAAAATCCAGGAATAAAAATGACAGCGTTTATTAATTACTTGAGGAGTTCTATAAAAACTATACGGAAAGAGAGAATGAGGATAAGGCCAGTATTTACAGCCTGTCTATAGGGTCTATATTAGGTCACCGAATGCTTAAAAATGCGAACAGTGATTAATCGACCCTATGTAAGCGAAAGCTTACAATTTCGAAGTGTCAGAACAGCGATTTTTTTTTTTTACTAGGGAAAAAAATTGTTGTTCCAACAAAAAAAAAAAAAAAACACTTTAAACATTACATTAAGTGGGGGGCTTCGCCCGCCACACCCCCCTACTTAAATATACCAACTCTGAGACTGCACTACAGTGCCGAAAATGACAAAGTAACAAAGAGGCCAAGCAAATTATTTCCCAGGGAAAAAATTTGCTTAAAAACCGCTTTAATCTTTTGCCGTTTTCGTCTTCTGAGTTCGACCAAGACGCATTTGAAAAAATGCGTCTTCGGTCTTCTAATAGGGAACTTGCCTATATAGGTCTTGGAAGAACTTGGCAAATAACTCATTTATACCTGCTGGACAAAAAAAGTAAGATTTCAGGTGGATTTCCTGGCTCCAGTTATGATTCGGGACCTTCTATGCAATTTCAGTCTACAAGCTAATAATTTGCCTGATCTATTTCCCCTATGCCATTCCTGTAAATAAGCTCTTTCAAGAAAAAAAAAAACTGGGATTTTTCTCTAACAGTAAATTTATGCTGTTGATGTGCTGCCTTATATTTCCTTAATGTCAAAGAGTTTCTAAAAACTCTGCTGTATATTTATACCATAATTCCTGAATCAGCTTTTCACATGCACCTGTCTTATTCTGAAGGGATTTTAAGAGTATATGCTGAGCCCCACTACATTTAAGCTCTAGTTTTACAAATTCCCACCAAACCTGGATTGGCATACTATAAGGTGGGTTGATAGACAAAACATATTTAATGCCTTTAATAATATTATAAGCAAGCAATTGGTATTTTAAGCTCAGGGAGTCCATCCTCCAACCCACCTGCCCTTCAAGACAACTTTATCACTTCAAGTTCACAGAAACTGCTTCATGATATGGTTTTGGAGCTGCAATGACAGTAGCATCAGTAGCAGAGGTGACAAGTTTGGATGAGTTTAAAAATAATCAGTCCCTCTGCTCCCTGACCCACGTAGAAAATGGGAAAAAAGGGGGATGATGATGAGTCCCACTGCCGTGTTAATTATAGGTACAGATGATATCTAGTAGATTTAATACTCTATGTTTTCACAAATGCTATATGAGTACATGCTTCTTTTATGATCTTCTGAGATTTTAATGTGTTTCTGACTATGATGATTACATGTATCCCTAACAAAGTCAAGGGAAACATAAAAATCCCCTGCTAATATAAGTTTATGAATATCTCCACTCATTGCTTCTACTACACTGAATATCTCTGTGAAAAAAGTTGGCTTGTCTGCTTTGGAGTCATAGATGGAGCTTCATGGCCAATGGTGTTCAGGTGAGGAAAAAAGTCTCAGACCTGACCTTCCTTATTTGCCTACAAGTTTATCCTCTAACTTCCAATTTAAGGAAACTGAGACCTGTAATAAGACTCCCTATTTAGACCCGCTGTCAAAACTACATAACAGCTCCCCATCACAAAAGCAATGAGGACACTTTTGTGTGTTCTTTTTGCAGTCTAACATTCCTGGAATTAAAAAAAAAACATCATATTTCCCTTTTCTTAGCCATTTTTTCATTGTTTTTTTTTTCCACAGAGAGAAAATATCTCCCTTAGATTTAATGTTAACAAACTTAACATTCAGCTCACACTGCAAGAAAAAAGATAGCAAAAGCTATTAAACAACAGAGAACAAAGAACTACCTCAGTAAACAAAAAACTTTATTGAAGTATTACTTACTTTGAAATATCATAAATATGAATAGCCTATGTTCATCTAAAGTATTTGTTTAGCCTGTTGTAAAGGCTATGGGTCTTAAAATAGTTTAACTATGTAGAGCATATATTCACCTAACGTGTCGGTTTGTTACCTCTTGTCTGTCTTACCTTCAGCTCCTTACCATTCTCAGTAAAGTAAAGCTATGAAGAATTCTATTTATTTATTTATTTATTTTTTATTTAACATTTGTTGACCGGGAATGTCCGACTAGGTTCCACAGAGCCTGTTTTCAGCGGAGGCCCGGGGAGAAATGCTCTAGATGCATGTCTTTGGAATGTGGGAGGAAACCGGAGTACCCGGAGGAAACCCACGTGAACACAGGGAGAACATGCGAACTCCGCACAGAAGGCACCCCAGCTGAGAATCGAACCGGAGAACCTCTTGCTGTGAGGTGACAATGTTAACCACTGCACCACTGTGCAGCCCAGCTGAGAACTGCTTCATTTAAGATTTTTTTTGCTCATTTCATTATTTACTTTTTTTTTTTCAAGCGCCATCAGCACATAGCATTCGGGACATTTTCAAACAGATTTGGGTAATTTTATAAAATTCATTTATTTTAAGATTTCTAATTGATGAAGCCTAAATTGGAAAGTCTGTTATTACCAACATTTATACAAGGCCTGTGCCAAAGGTGGAGGTGGGGTTGGGGGATAACATTTGCTGCTTGAATCAGTTGCTATGGTAATGACAAATGTTCTCGTCTCACAAAAAATGTTTTTTACATTTTGGTGTTAAACTGAGTGATGTCTGGGAAAGCTCCTATAAAATATTACAAAAGTATTTAAATAATTGATCATAGGTGAGGACCTTTCTTAGACAATGTCATTTCCAGAAAATTATGGTGGAAAAAAACAAATGCATTCTAACAGGCAGATCCTGTGAGGTGATGGAAAAGTATTATAGTTAAATTGATGTGCTAATGGATGTCCATAGCTGGTGACAATAGTTATCTAAAGTGTCTGCATCAATTAGACACTAGCTACATATACTGGAAATGCAAATGAAACACACAAACCAGTTAACAGCAAAGAATAACCACAAAATTGGAACCACACTAATGTATTTTAATTTAGCGCTTTCATCTTGACAATGCAAAAGACTTCATCAGTTATCCACTAGCTGCATAGGATGGAACTACTGCATATAAACTATAACCTTTCAGCTACCAACAGGAATAGTTTTAGGACTGCTGGAAGCTTGAAAACAAAGTGTTTGGACTACATTTTGTATCCAGGAAAGTACATTTAAGCTACATTTAAAATATTGTGCTTATCTTACCTTTTAAATCAGTTTTGTGTGTTACTATTGAGTTTGTTCTCTATCTGAAGTTAGAGTTACTAAATTAATGTATTTTTACAGTTGCAGTGCTTTATAATATAGTATTTTCAAGTGGTTTATGTATTGTATCTAGGTGTTTAAACCATTCCTGAGTGGGCTCTCATTTTATTGCATTTTTACTGTTTCTTTTCTGAATTCAAAGCTACAGCTATAAATTGATTTGGGTTTTACAGAATCCATTGTTATTTCTCTGAACTCTTAAGTGGATTATCAGCATTGTTCATCTAACTCCTTGTTTTGGTCACTTTTCAAACAGTATCCCTTGTTATTTTTCGGAGTTCTTAAGTGGATTATTATCATTGCTGATTTAATTCTGTGTTGTAGTAATTTTTTTAACGTAAAACAAAAAGCCAGCTGTGGCCAGTGGTGTAAGTTGTAATTAGAACTTGTGGCAATGATCCCAGCTATCTCCCCCCTGGTATTTTAGTATCAGCGGTGGTGGTGCTGTGGTAGCGTTGTCGCCTCACAGTAAGACGCTGTCTGGTTCGATTCTCAGCTAGAGCGTCTTCTGCGTGGAGACATGCGTGAATGGGCGTACCTTCGTTGAAGATTGTGCGTCAGGCTTGGCAAGCCGGTATGTAAAAATCAACTGCCAATCATTAGCGGACCGGAGTTCTGCTGTGGCGACCCCTCACCGGGAAAAGCCGAAAGACACAAACAAACAAACAAGCAGTAAGGTATCTTTGTCTTGGGATTGCTGGAAACCTGAAAGCTTGGAAACAAAGCATTTGGACTACATTTTGCATCCAAGGAAGTTCATCTTAACTACAGTTAAAATACTGCACTTATCTTACCATTTAAACCAGTTGTGTGTTTCTTGTTGTGTTTGTTGTGTAGCTGAACTTAAAGCTATTAATTGAAGGCATTTTTATAGTTGGACTGCTTTATAGCATAGACTTTTCAAGGGGTTTCTGTACTCTGCCTAGGTGTTTAAATCATTTCTGAGTGGACTCTCATTTTATTGCATTTTTACTATCTTTCTTCTGAATTTTCCCCACCTAGCCAACCTTTTCCTGTTGTGCTTTTAAACTTGGAGGCTTTTGAGCTGCCTACCTTACTGTATATTAGGCTTAGAAAACTCCTCACAGTCTAATATTCTGTATATCTGACCTTAGAAGGTCCTCCCAGTCTTATCATCTTTGCTCATCTTACTAGTTACTGACAGATGAAACTGGGAAGGCCCTCCCCTTAGACTGTTAGTGTACTTTGAAATTGCCTTAAAGTGTGTATGTGTGTTTGTGTGTTTGTGCATATTCCTCATTACTAGCTTCCCTGTCTTTGAGTCACTTAGTAATTACTTGTAGCTAGTGGTTAGACCTGACTCTTCACTTTTGGCTAACTAAAGTTTGTGTCTTTCCGCTTTTCCCGGTTAGGGGTCGCCACAGCAGAACTCTGGTCCGCTAATGATTGGTAGTTGATTTTTACATGTCGAGTTACCAGCCCTGACACACAACCTTCAACGAAGGTACGCCCATTCACGCATGTCTCCACGCAGAAGACACTCTAGTTGAGAATCGAACCGGACAGCGTCTTACTGTGAGGCGACAACACTACCGCAGCACTTTTTATATTAAGTACACTAGGACTTTTCTAGTGAGAGTAGAAAGGTATCCTGGTTCATCTGAGTTGAAAACACAGAGGGAAGGTTATATTGAGAATTATTTGTTTCAGCTAATTATTTGATTTGTTTCTGATACCTTTTCACTTTTCTTTAACTATTTTATTGTTACATTAAGAAGACTGGGCCTGCAATTCTAGTGGAAGTAGAAAGGTAGCATGATCTGTCCAAGTTTGTAAACACTCAGGAAGGCTTAAAGTTAGATTGTTTCATCAGTTAGAGAGCTTTTTAGGAATTTTTTGTTGTTTGCTGTTTGCTATTACATTAAGAAATTCCAGGATCATCCATTTTGGGGCAGAAGGTGTTTATCTGGTCTCTCTGAGTTGGGAAACATTCTGGGGAGCTCAAAGTGTAGTCATTTATTGGCTAGAGGCACAGGTATAATTTCAGCTTTTTTGTCTGCTATAAATTAGGCATGTTTGTGTGGTGCTGCTCACTGCACAGCAGTGGTTAGCAGTGCCCTGCATATTACTAGGTTAAGTTGCACGCTAGGCTTATAAAGAACCTGGTAGTCATTAGCCTAATATAAGCCTATAAATCTGTGATGTGCAGAATAGGGATGAAAGATGAGCCATATCCTAGTCTGGATTGGTCAAGCAGCCTGTGGCATACATTTATGACCCCAGCTCAACTGAATCAATAACGAACAATGTGTTAAAGCATATAAATAATGCATGTCATGTAAACTGAAGTTACATCTGATGAAACTCTGTTAAGGATGAAAGTACATATCTTTTTATCTTTTATTTTTCAATAAAGTAGTATTAATTTCCAAACAAGTTGTAAGTGGTTGATTACTTTGAAATCTCTCATGAGAATGGCTACAGATTGCATTTTTTTTCAAATTTTAAGATGACTCAGGTAGCAACTTTGATTCTCATGAAGTACCAGTTGTCTGAGATTATTTATAAACACACACACACAGACACACACACACACACACACACACACACACACACACACACACACACACACACACACACACACACACACACATATGCATGCACATTGTATGTATAAAATTCTATATCTACAGTTCTGAATTTTGTTTCAATACCTCATAGCCCTATATATTGTAAGAGAAAAAAGGCAATGAGAGGTTTAGTTTGACAGCAAACCTCATGGAAGCATTTTTTTTTTTGCAGGGATAGTACTTATTTCGATTCCCCTCCTGTACAACAAGAAAAACTCTTACCAGATAGAGATTGGTTAGTCTACTGACGACCTACAAAAGTTACAGAATATGCTTCACTCCCACAATTCAACGCCTATAAATATGTCCCTAAAATAATTGTACCTATATAGTTTTTATCAAAGGGGATTTCTGTGAAATTAAATAGATCCCCTTACCAGTGCTGTGTCCAAATCCAAAGGAGGAATCTCCTCAGCATGTCTAGGAACTGGCATCTTCCACTGCCAATTTTTATGTTACATAATGTTATTCAACTCTGGAATGATTCTTAAACCCATATCCTTTTCCTCCACTCCATAGAGGAATGCATGTTTTCTATAGATTTCTTCTTCCATTGTGTGTACATGGCTTCATCATTACAAAAACAAACAAATAAGCAGAAAAAAAATTAACAAAAATTGATCATGCCTCTTTGGGGAAGCATCTTCAACTGTTACTTCACATGGAAATTTATATCATCAGCATACATAAGGATTTTGGTTTCCAGACTCATCCATTATGTGATGCACATGCAGTATGCAAGATGAGTCTCAGTACCTAAAACCTGTGGCATTCCAATCCTTACTAACTTTTCACCTGCCAGTCCTTACTAACTTTTCACCTGACTCATTACACTCTGCTTCTAGTGAGACACCCAGTTTCAGACCCATTGCACCATTTTATGTCTCACCCCATTCCCTGTAGTTTACACACCATTCACTTATAATGTAGTGCCAAGCCCTGCTCACACCCAGATATACGTCTTCCTCAGGGTCACCTGTATCATCACCTACAATGACCAAGTTATGTGGCTGAAGCTGGGCTAGAAAGACATCTGAAGTATGATAAATTATGTTCTGATAATCATGCAGAGAATAAAGAATAAAAAAATCAAGAAGTATAAACCTCTGCAGAATCTTTTCCTTTACCTCATTTAAAATGTGAGACTTATAGGCACATAATTACGTTACTCCTATCTAGGTCCACCTTTGTAAAAGGGAACCACTGGTATCAGTTGGCAGCTTCTGGTAACAGACCAGTTACCAATGAGAGACTATACAATCCTGTTACTTGTTTACAAAGTAATGTTGCTACATAACAAACTGATTACACTACAGATACTTTCTTGAATTGTTAACTGCAGCTGCCTTCTTTTAATACAACTGTAGGTATTTGTAATTCACTAACACTGAGGTATGCAGTTTGCTGGAGAATGTGAGCATGGTTCATATCTTAAAAAGTTGCTAGCTACTTGTCTTGCTATTTTCTCTTTCCCATTAGATGTTTTCTGTAATCACATAGCATTGTCATCTGTACAACATAAAAACATGAGTGTTAAATTATTCATGCCACTTTTATGTCTTTTGTGCACTATAATAATGCATCCTGTTTCACATTTGTAGTTTACATTGCATTATATACCATAGCATACAATAAATCAATATCACATTTCTCTTCCATTAAGTTATTTTTGTATAGTCAGTTCTGCATTGTCCAACTGTTTGCACAGAGTTTAGTAACAATATATATTTATATCAAGTAAAGTTCAATAATCTATCAACAATTGTATCTAGAAGAATGATTGTATATGTCTTCATGCCACGGCTGCAAATTATTGGTGTTTGTTAATGATAATTGCTATTCAAAGTGGCTGAGAATTGTTACTCTGCTGTTAACACTGCTTAAGAGCAACATATATTTTATGAGTACTGCAATATATAGGATAACCAGTTACAGAACTTCTGGAAAGAATTCTCTTGCACATAGGGCAAACAGAAAGAAGGAACAAAAAACAGCAGCATTGTTTATGCAGATAGTACGTAACTCACATGAGATATAAGCAGCTACAGCAAAATCAAACCACTATTAATTGCCTGCTAATAATGTAATTTGGATACAAGACATTCAGACCACTTACAAGGATAAGACATGAGTCATGATAAAAATTCCACAAATTACTAGATTGTTTGCATAGATGGGCCTATACTAGACCTTCTAAAATATCATTCCGGAAAAGTAGGCCAGGGAATATTTGGGTAGCTAAGACAGCTCTATCGTTTTATATATGACCCTGTCATTCAGATAGCAGAAACAGGCTTTAAATGACTTGGGCTTATGGTATTGTTAGACTAAGTACAGGAACGTTCCCCTGTTGAGGACAGTAGAAATGTAGAAATTCATTTATATTTTAGGGAACATACTAATGGGACTGAAAAAGAGGAATGGTTTGCAGGTCTGCTTTCCTGACCAGCAGACTCTTTATTTTTCACTTTTCCAAGTGTGGGAGTGTTAACTGTTTTACAGTTTTGGTCAAGAGTAGCTTGATTACTTTTATATGAATGAAAATTTGCCTATGTCACAAGTGATAATTCAATAAAGGTACTTGAAAAAAAAAAGATAAAGATAAAACGGAGATGAGCACCAAGCAGTATATAGCATAGGAAGATTATGCATCAAGCCACATTGAAGTGGGAAGCAAGACAGAAGCATGGGTCCAACAGCAGAATATGTAGCACTCTGAGGAGCAATTTGGGCTTTAGAGATTGCTGCAGTTCCTCATTATTGCAACCAGAAGGAAATGGAGAGGTGCTTGACTGGGGTGATATGCTGATGTTGAGGTCCAAGCATCCAGCATTGCTTAGCATCTGGAGGCCGCTAGAACTTCCTTTACTCTTACAGAAGAGTTGACTTACTATGTGTAGAGCATGGCATCTTATAGTGCTCCATTGAACACAGCGCTATATGTGGTCCATTGAACATAGCGCTATATGTGCGCCATTGAACATAGCACTATATGTGCTCCAGCGAACATAGCAGTATATAGTTTGGCCAAAAAGGAGTGCATTGAAAAGTTTACAGAGCAGCAGCTTCATATCTGTCTCCCCTTCTGTCTGTATGAAACCAACATGCAACTTTATTTTTTTATTTCCATTAGGTCTGAAAGTAAGAGGGTATTATACAACATGAAATTTTTACGCCTTTTCAACCCTGCTATAACTATCAACTTGCTGCTCAGTTAAGTGTGATTTTTTTTGGTTTCATGGTTGTTATTGGTTAAGAGACACTTTGAACTTCAGGTTAAACAAACTTGCTACAGGTAGTGGCATAAGCAAGGAATATCACTGACAGACTCTTAAAGTGAGGAACATGGCTGTTAACACTACAAATCTGTCTAATGTCCTCATTTTCAATACAGCATGACTTAAAAAGGCACATCATCAGTTTTTCTAGTACTGCATAATAAGGAGAAAGATGACATTTTTGGAGAAATGTTTGGCAGCAACAAACTATTGAACATTCACAGAATCTAAAGGGTTGCTATGAAAAGAATAGGATTGTCAATGAAACTTTTGTTGTGTGTTGGAAGTATTTGATATATAATGAATTGTATAGCCCATATGGATAAGTGTAGGTTAAATTAAATGTACAGATATATGTGCACTGTTTGTTTTGAATAAGAGCAACATAACACACTTAAACTCATATATTCTCTCATTTTATTTATTGTTTCAAGGATATCACGGAACGTTTTTGATGACATGTAAGTAAACCACGTAAACTAACTCAATCCTTTTACTGGCAAACTTTATTGATATTTGTATATATCTGACCAAATAGTTCCATCATCAGATGACATGCTTCCATTCGTAATGGAGTAATATCATTAATTAATTAATTGTATTAAAAGTCTTAACTTACATATACTGAGAATAGCAGAGACTCCAGAACCATGAGATGAAACAAGACCTTTGCGCTCATCAGTGAAAATGATATTAGGACAACTTTTTCAAGATTTGACAAAGAAAGATTCTATACTTGCTACAATTTATGTAATCCCAAGAGTGGGTAATCCCATCAGCAGAAGAAATCCTAGGGCCATCATAATAAGGTTCTGTTATCTGGCAATTAATAATAAAATGTGGAATACATTTATTAAAAGCCCCAGACTTCTCATGGACCAGTCAAATGAAGTAAAGAAGTTCAAGAAATTATTTAAGGAAGTTAAAACTTTGTTTGAGTTTCTGGATGCATTGGTGGGGGAGTATAAAGGTCTAATGTTGGTTCAGTTTATTCACTATTAGAGATACATCTCCTACAACAGCTTTTCCAGGGCATCTTTGGATTGAGACAAAGTATAATAGCTAATGCATACCCATGGGCTTTGTTAGGAGAATTCAAGTGATTCATTATGGATAAGTTAGCTTATAAGAAGGAATGAAGTGGTTAAACTATGCTCTATTAATATGAATTTGCTGGTTAACTGGGAGAGAGAGAAAGCAAATTATTTTGCACATTTGAATAATGAAAAAGTGGATATATGTTGCTCACAGGAGGTGCACCTAAACTTTTAAAGTATGGAGAAGTAAATTAATTAAAAAAACAATATCTATGTGAACTTTTATCACCCATCAGAAATAAATGAGATGGGAGAAAAAAATATTTTCTTATCACAAAATACTAGAAAAAATTGAAGGCAGATTTAGTTCAAAGACCAGTTGGCATAATGGTTAACGTCTTAACCTCTGAAGCACAATGTACAAGGTTTGATCCTGACCTCTAGCCAATGTATTTTTAGAATTTGCATTTTCACCCTGTCTGCCTGTGGGGTTCTTCTCACCTCTGAAGAAAACATGCTGAGTGTTTCCATCTCCATTACCAATGAATGGAGCTGTGGGCAGCAGCACAGACTCTACATGGTGCCCTAAAGGGGGAAGAGCTGTATAGAACACCCACTTTGGGCATCTACTGTAATGTGCAGTATCCTCAAGATAGGAGAACATGGATCACAGACTCCATGCTGTGGCAATACTAGCCACTCAACGGGGTAAAATACAGCTCTAGGTGATTCGGTCATGTTGACTAATGTTGCCAAATGGGTATGAGTATTTGCTGGTAATAAGTGGGTTGAGGACCTATGCCAGGGACCCATGCTAAAGGTGGGAGGTGTGTATGTGCCCCTGTTGGCCAGTGTGTGTCCACCATAAAGCCCAGCAGCCCTTGGTCAATAAGCTACTGGCCGGCTGATGTCCAGCTGCCCAGCCTGAGTTACCTGGGATAACTCTGTTGAGTGAAAACTAGATGTAAAACCAATCAACCTATTGAACATGAACTAAGCAATGCTACACTCAATGTAGATTCACACTGGCAGGAAGAACCTTGAAAGTGGATAACACAGTGGTATGTAGGAGGCTGGATATCCTATGTATCCAAGAGACAAACCACCAGTAGGACAGAAAACCACAAACTGAAGAAACCCAGACCAGAAGGCAGGAAATGCGAATACTCCAGTGGTGTACAAAAATGTAAAATCCAACATTCTAAGTCTGTTTATCCGTGGAAAATGGTTTACCTTTATAGCAGCAAAACACAGTGGTGTAATTGCTCATAGGAGCGAATCGTAACCACGAAACTCAAAACAGCGACAGTTTTCAATGTTTGAAAATCAGCAAATCAAAAAGCAGATTCACTGATTTCCGAAGATTAATGTTGAAAAGAAAATGTAATGAAGTGTAAAGCAGGGGGGCAAGGCCCCCTGCTCCCCCACTACTTTAATATTCTAACTCCGTGAGCACTACAGTGGGGAAAGGGACCATTTTCAGATCCCCACTATAGTGCAATCTGCCCCAAAATGCTGAATGTGCAATGAGCGAATGTCAATGTGCATTCACTCATTGCACATTTGATCCTTTTTCCGTTTGGCGTTTGCAAACTTTGCAAACTGCCTTTCAAACAATTCCTGTTTGCTCTTGTGCAATACACACACATGAAGGTAAACCATGGAAAACACACTTTATTTAATCAAAACACATAAAATTAGTGCTTTCGTTTCTACTATAAGAAACTTTTTTAGACAGTTTAAAAGAAAGCAGTTTAAATACATTCAGTTAGTGATGACTTTATAAAAAAGCACACCCCTCATGATCTCAGCCAATGAGACTGCATCTCTGCATGCATATTTATGAATATTTATAAATATTAATAAATAGCCATGAATCTTTATAAAACCTTTAAAAACCATAAAATTAACATTCCAGCACATCTCAGAAATTAAATATATAGCATATATGTTAAATATAAGTACAAAAACAAGTGTTTACTCCAAAACCTTATTAAAAAAAACTCAGTTTTACGTTTCCATAAATATTAAAATAAATCAGATCACCTTTCCAGTGCATCCAACCTAAGAATACTGTTGATAGAAATATATTCATTGAGAAGTGGCTGAATTGTGTGAAAGAAGATAAGATCTGTTACAGTCAGGCATAAGTGTTGAAGAAGGCAGGAGTGTGGCATTGAATTGAGAGAGAAATGGTGACAGTTAACATGACACCCTGACCCCATGTAGGAAAAATGGGGAAAAGGAAGGTGATGACAATGATTTGGTTTAAAGGCAAGAGGTGTATACATCCAGTATAAACAGAATAAAAGGGCATGTTTTAACACCTTCTTTATATACTCCATCTGTGCAATATATAAGAATTATAACTAATTTATAAGAAGCTTTAGATGTTCTTCCTTCTGAAAATATAATTTTATTTTGAGATTGTAATGCAGTTTTGGTTCCTAAGCAAGACAAGTCAAGAAGTAGTATTTCTGCTGTGTATCATTTCCAATCCACAGATATGCAACATTTATTGTGGAAAATGCACTGCTGGATCTATAGAGACGCAAGAATCTGGACTTTCAAATTTACATGCGTCCAATGTGAAGTATATGACTTTTTTTTAGAAATTATTTTATATTAGCCTCAAAAATATATCAGATATTTCCTGGAATGTCTGATCTCTCCCTAGAATCTGGACAGATCATTCTCTGTACAGTGGTATAATACACCCATTCAGGCTGAGAAGGATTATTAACACTAAGTACTTTAAGGATCCAAACAAATGGGATATACTATCTCTCAAATATGGGTAGATAAGGCCAACATAAGCATTACCTTTCAAAAAATGTGGGCTGCTTTTAACATCTATACAATAGCAGAAATTAACAAAAACATAGGGCTCAGTCAAATTAATCAGAAGATGAAAATGGCAATTTATGAAGACGAGTTATCAGTTCTTGAAGCTTTGGTGCAATATTTGTTAAGTGACAGAAATATTATTTGAAATGAACGCATTTAAGGATTGAGGATATATAGCCATACCTCTCAACCTGGAAACATCAAAAATCTGGACAAAGGCCTGTGAAAAGTAGGTACAACTGGCCATAAATTGGGAAGCTGATTAACATAAAATTGCATACATAATGATTTAATCCCACCCACCCTAATGGAATTATGGGATACCAATGGTCAATTGTAAATTAAAGAACAGAGAAAATATTAAATGCAAAATATAACCAGTCACACTGACAGCATATTAAACAAAAGAAGTTAGCTCAGAGGACAAAACTCTGAGCTATTAATGAGCTGTGCCTGCTTTCTGTGCCCACAGTACTGGGTTTGATTCCTTCTAGTTTTGTTTGCCTACTCTGTGATGACTCTTAGCAAGTCACTTGACCAGACAGTGCGACTGGGTTGCCAGTAGAAGCATACATTTTGTCCAGTGGCTTACCTCAGCAAATAGATAAAAATGACTGTTAATAACAAGTCTAGAAAATCCCTTACAGATGCATCACGGAGAGGTAGAAATTTTAGATTAAAAGACAACCCCCTTGTTTTTCCTCAAAAGGCGATCGTTATCTCCATGCCAAAGCAAGCTGTACCTGGCACTAGTTTCTGTTAGGAAGAGCACAAGATTTAGATGCGAGTATCAATGCTGTTCAAAACTATCAGATTAGCTCAAATGATCATTTTCATTTAGATATCCAAACTGAGACTAATCAGAGCAAATTTATCAAGATTGTACTAGTGAAGCAGTTAGATTATAAAAAAAAACACATAAAATGTTATTAGAATGGACCACAACAGATGGCGGTGAACTTCAGAGAACTGGATCAGCTGTGATCCAAATAAAATCACATTCACTACACAGATTGTCTGGGGGGTCTGCACTTAAATATAAATTTTATATTATATAGTAAATAAATAGCAAATGGCTCTATTTCAGGACACTGATGCACAATGTTAAACACAGCAGTAAACAAGCGTCACTGCCTCACACTACAGTTCCTTGAGAGATTTGTAAAGCAGCAAAGTGATCATAGACCACTGCGCCAATACTCTCCAGCATTTTTAATAATTGTCAAACTTTTGCTTGGGATTGGTCGACTAAAGAAATGTACAAATCTGCGCAAAAACAAACTGAAGGACTGGCTTTGCATTTCGTATTATCACTATTCTGCCATATACTGGAAAAGGGGATAGAGCTTAAACTTTTAAAACAACTTTTCACCTCATACAAACAATGCAATCTAACCATCTCATGTAAGTATTCAGCAGAGTTAATTCTCTGCTTACCCACTTAAGCAGAATTATAAAGTAAAATCACATAAACATGAGCCACTTAGCATGCATGTTGCAGCCGATCATCAACGCCTCTATGACACTGCCAATTTTCCATACTTAAAGCTAGTTGACTAATGACTTGAAATAAGTGGATACTTATATGTTCCTCAGAAACAAGTTTTAGAAAACAGAAAAACAAATAGGAAAGCAAAACTTGGTGAGCAAAATGTTTAGCACTTTCATTCTTTTTGTTTGTATAATAGAACTTCTCCTCAGAAACAAACCCGATACCTCCACCATGTTTAAAATGACCCACATAAAAGTCATGTGACTTACAACCAATAAAAACTCAAGTACAACAACCTAATAAATGTTAAATATTGAGTATTTAGGTAGAAAAACACTCATAGCATTAAATGATCAAAAAAATCCATCAAAACTAGGACATGTGGTATGAGACAACAGCTGAGGCAATTAACTACTCATGGGGAAAACAAACTCCTCCTGTCATTAAGGCACACTATTAAAGAAAATTCACTGCCCCAGACAAAAAGCTTCAAAATTTCAATCCCACCCTGCCAGAAAATGTTGTCTGGTGTCCGGCATGTTGTATTTATCAATACTTTTTTTCACACATTCCCAATCCCAACATTTTACACAATGATTGTAATACTCCATTTAGGATTTTCTCATACTTACCCTTTCCATTATAGAAACAGAATTACATCACACACACACACACACACACACACACACACACACACACACACACACACACACACACACACACACACACACACACACACAATAAAATAAATATTGCCAAGCTTGCCATTGCTGGTGTGTATATAATGCATTATTTAATGTCTTAGGTACATTGCCCAATAAAAACAAAATAAAACACTTTGCATTTTCATTCTTTCCTGTCCAAACTCCAGTGAATTTAAAGAAGAAATTCACAACTTGCCAGGTCTACTGCTTCTGTTTTCATCCATCCCTGAACTTTTCCACAGACCTAATACCTGTCTTGCTGCTAGCAATCTAGTAGAAGCCAAGTGCTGACTCTGGAAATTTCAAGCTTTCTTGCTGGGCTACTATCCGCTCTTCTGTTCAGCCATGATGAAGGACTGGACTGTGTACAGGAATCCAATGGGATTCAGAGATTGTCTCCTTTCACAAACGAAGGGGTCCCAGCCCACAGCTTTACAGAGAAGCTGGCTGTCTGAGCTTACTTTTCTCTTTGCCTCCAACCTTTAAATGACCTGGTAAGCAAATCAGCTCAGATGCTGCCACCTCATACAGCAGCAGTAACTACATGCAGGGAAAGGTATTAGAAACTCAAGACATTCGGAGAAATTAAAAAGGAAAGATGAACATTCACAGTATTTTGCTGTTCAGTACTCTTCCATGCAAGTAATAAAAGATAACGAAACGGTAGGGGCAAGGCTATATCCTCACACTGAAAATGATCTTAGGGAAAACTTTCATATTCGTACCTTCCATATAGCACTACAATACAGAAAGAGAGAGAAAGAATTTCCAGGGGTCAGCACACACTGTTAAAATAAGGAACATCAAATTATGCCATGAAAATAAGTCATAATCAAAAACGCGATGCTACCGATGTGCATGCATCATGAGATTGTGGATAACAGTCGAATAGGGAAGCAAAAAATACTAAATAACGTCTAATGGATGTAGCTCTTAAATGTCAAAAACCGAGATGGTGTAGGTAACAGAGACATCTCAGTTACTTCATCAAAGGCCAACACTGCTCTCACTCCCGAACCTTGCATGCTTTCTGGTGTTCAAGTTAAGCCTTTAAAAAAGGCATAGTGCCTTTTTCAAAGGCAGTTAGACAGGCAACCAAGGGTCCAGTACGCTGAAAAAAAATATGATTTCAAGGGGCCATTCAGGAGTTTGTGGCACCACATTATTTTAGCCTGAAAACTGGAAAATTCTGAGGAGTTTGGTATGGTTGAAAGGTATATTTATAGCTAATTCATTCAGAATTAACAACAAAAATGCAAAATAATAATCAATATTTATTCTCACATCACTTGAAATGGAAAAAGTCTCTGACAAAGACATTAGGGATTTAGTGCTCCTTTTGTCTTTTCAGAAATAATCAGGGCCATAATGAAGTTTCAATCAGGTAAAGCTCTAGGACTTGATAGGGTAACTGCAGACTTCTTTAAGAAATCCAGCAACAACTTGGTAGAGTTTTATAATGAATGTCAAAATAACTGCTTTACTAAAGAAATTAACCTGGCCAAAGTATTAGTGTTTCCCAAACCTAATAAAGATCCCTCCCTAACAACAACGTATCAACCCATTCTTTATTACAATTGAATTTAAAGATTTACATGAAAGTCCTAGCAAAAAAAAAAAAAAAAAAAAAAAATATATATATATATATATATATATATATATATATATATATATATCATTATCTCTCTCTATCAATGAGGTTTTATAAAAAATAGGGTGGAAACCCAGATGTAACGAGATTGTGGCTAGACATGCAGAACTGGTACTAGAAATCAAATAGTAGTGGGGCTGCCATTATGACTGATTTCAAAAAAGACTTTGACTCAGTAGAATTGTCGTTTATATGGGAAACAATGCAATGGCTTAATTTTCCTCAGAAATACATAATTAAATATTGTATACTGTATAATGGATCATGATCTATTATTATGGCTAATGGTAATAAATCCCCTCCCCTGCAGCTCCAGTGTGGCCTACACCAGGGGTGCCTCATTTCACCCTGTTTTTTACCCTGGCTATAGAAATCTATAAAGCTCTTCAATACCATGTGATTCTCTTACCTAGGTATGATAGGGTGACAGCTATATCATTCAGTAATGAGTGTGTGATTTGTGTGGCCAGCTCTCACACTTATTACCACAAAGTCATTTCCTGTTTTAAGGTTCTGAAGACTTCTTCTGGGCTATAAATAAACAAAGAAACAAAATATCTTCCCACTGTCCAAGCTGGCAACGGAACAACTAGAGGTGTCTGACCATCAGATCCAATGAAATATGGTCCTGAAGTATGTGTACCCCAACATACAACTGAAGTTTGAGCCTAGCAATATCACTGAGCCAGTTGTAAACCCCTATACTTCCATTGTCAAGCAAAAAGCTCACCTTGGAAACGTTCATTCACAGCATTCCTTGCCAAGGTCCAGATGGTCAAAATGTTTATCTTCCCTAAAATTTCATACAACATAAGTCATCTCCCCAACACATACCATCCCACATAGATTGAGAGATTTCAAAAACTAATTGTCAACTTCCTGTGAGAAGGGTCATACCCAAGGATAAGCAGGTGCAAGTCATTTTCCCAAAACAGTTTTGTGGAGGTGAATTTACTCATCCTGAAAGCTTATAATCTGGCAGTGACAAATGTTAATATGTGAAATCTAGGTTTCATCCCAGACCTCTTTGTTCACAACTGAGTAACTATTAATGGACTCATAGGTCAAATGGCAAGCAACAAGGGATGTTAATAAAATCTGGGACCTAAGAGGTTTGAAAGCATGGGTGGAGAAGGAGCTATTCAAAAGTAAAGAGAAGGGTGAAGGCATATTGTGGCAAAGGATGAGGCCCTCTGTCAGATACTGTATTAATGGGCAGCCCATATACTGGAAGAACTAGGTGAAGCAGGGAGTATACTTTTTTGGGGATACATGGATCATGGCAGAATATAAAATGATGTTCTACACTGAACTAAAAATAAAACCGGTAGGAAAAAGCATAGCTTAGTGCCAATATCTAGAAATTAGATATCTTTTCATTGATAATATAGTCCCTTGGCAGCATAGGAAAGTTAATTTTTTACAATCTCTTAAGGAAAAAAAAGTTAAAAGGGGAAAAGACTATCCCATATAAAAACTAGATGTTTTTTCACAGACTTAAACATTGTTCAGAAGGGATACAGCGATCGTCCATTAGTAAATGGGCACAGTGGCATCTTTTTCTCCAAATCCCAAAGACTGGCAGAAAACCCTGAGCTGTAATCTATCATCCTCCCTTCCAGCAGTTCACCAGTATACAATGTTAAAAATGATACATCAGAGGCAACATTCACGTGCACGGTTGTATCAACATGGCTGGCCAGCATCTAGCAACTGCTGGGCATGTCATGCAGACAAGACAGATTATTATCACGTGTTATGGAACTGCCTAATAGTAAAAGAAAAATGCATCCTCATTATAGATGCAAGTTCTTGGCTGACTAGAACCTACCTTCCACACTTCCAGGCAGCAGCATTTTTGTTATTAGGAATCAAGAGCGTAGACATTTCCATCCTCCTTTATTTATGGATATGGATTGTTAAGCTTTACTTTATTAGTTTTCTTTTCAAACACTGGAAAGATACTTCTAAAAAGTGGAAGGACCTCTGTCTAGGGGCTCCCTATTGAGTGATGAAATGCCAAAAAAAAAAAAAAAAATGACAGAAAACATGGGAGAAGACCGAATTTCAAAAATCACTCTTCTCTATTAAACTTCTTTTTGCATTGGGGAAGCCATTCCTTCATCCCCATGTGGTGGGCAAGCCCCCCCACACCTCTTCAGCTTATATACACCAACTCCAAGTTCATCACATCTTGGAGAAAAGGGAATATTCTGAGAAAAGGCACTTCGAACTTAACATATGTAAGTCTGATCTTTCAGCCATTCAGTCTCCATATTTTGGGACTCACCCTAGTGGGTCCTAACATTTCAAATGGTTACCCTATCTATGTCACAATATCAAGGCTATCTACTTGGTCCCCAGTTGTAGTCGAAAAAAAGGAGCAGAACTCATCATGGTCCATCTTTTTATATTTAATGCCAGTAGGGAATAAACTGTGATTCGTGAATGCAACTATGGGATGAATTTAATGTTTTGGAGAGAGTAAATACCAAACCAAACAATGCATTTAGATAACTAGGGAAGCATATATAAATATAATCCTTATAAACATAATCCTTTATGCCAGTTTCAAACTAAACCCAAACAAAACAATCAATATCATAGGATGCTATTTCCCACCAGTGCAAAATATTATACCCCTAGAAAATCTCCTGAGCTGGGCTACTCTATCTCTACTCCAGGAAACCATCATTCTTGGCGACTTTAACATCAGCTGGCTATCCTGTAATAACAATCTCCCAACCATTCACCTTAATCTCCATGGGTTCACTCAACTCATCCAATCCCCTACCCGAAGCAACATAAAGCCTAACAATCATACCTTACTTGACTGGATCCTAGTCAACAAAGCCCCTCACTCTTATATAGCAGGCTGCTTACCTGACAGTCTTAGTGACCACTCCGCCACTTTCCTAATTTGGCACTACACACACATAGTATCAAGCCCATTAACCACAGGCAAATATGGAACAAGTCTAACTTCAACCCCAACTCCTTCATCTCCTCCCTACAAAAAATTAACTGGTCACCACTAAAATACCTCAACCTAGATGAGGCTGTCCACTTCTTCAACAGTACCTTCCTCGCCATCCTAAATACCCATGCTCCTGTAAGAAATGCCAAAGTTAGATCCAGGCGTGCTCCATGGTTACAAAAGACCACCGGAACCCTAATGAGATCCAGAGATAAAGCCTGGGAGCAATGGTGACTAACAAAAAGTAATTCAGATAGGCAATCATTCCTTGAACTGCACAATAAAGCCAAAAAGCATATAAAATCCTCCCACTATAAATCCACCCTAAACTCTACTAACCACAACTCCTCCTCCACCCAGGGAAGGTTGATACCCCCAGCCATCCATTCCCCCTCCTCCAGCAGTATTGCTGAATTCTTCAACAAACACTTCACTGAAACTATAACATCTCTAAACAAACAGCACTTCCCTACAACAGCCCCCCCAACTCCTAACCTTAAACCCCCCACTCCTCTTTTCTTCTTCACCTCAGTACTTACCTCCAACATAAAATGACTATTGTCAAAACTTAAACCCACCAAACTTATAGCTGACAACCTCCCCTCTGAATACTTGAAAATTGCAGCTGATAACCTCTCCTCTGAATACTTGAAAATTGCAGTTGATGCACTAGCCTACCCATTTTCAATTCTAATAAACCGTTCCATAACAGAAGGCTATGTTCCCTCGATATGGAAAATATCCCACATCATTCCTCTCCACAAAGGCACCCTCTCCACCGATCTCTCCAATTACCACCCCATTGCTATCCTCTCCCCTCTCTCCAAGATACTTGAAAAATGTATCAACACCCAAGTCACCAACTACCTCCTAGCTAATAATCTCCTCTCCAATACCCAACATGGTTTCAAGCCATATCACAACACTATCTTCAATCTGCTCTCCTTCACCAACACTATACTTCATCACAAAAACAATGTCCTCTTCTCTACTGCCATATTTCTAGATCTCTCAAAGGCCTTTGACATGGTATCTCATGAGCTATTACTCTCTACTCTCCCCAACCTCTCCTTCTCACACTCAGCCTGCAAATGGTTCCACAGCTATATACACGGACACCTGCAATCAGTAAATCTGGGACGATGACCTATCACCTCGTCTCCCAGTTACTCTTGGAGTTCCCCAAGGGTCTATCCTTGGTCCTCTGCTATTCTCACTTTTCGCTAACAACCTACATACTGCCACCACACAAACATCTCTTATACAGTATGCAGATGTCTCTACTCTCATCTGCTCTGCCCCCACTCTACCATAACTGCAACAAATCACACAGGAATCATTCTCTTCTGTAGGATGCTGGCTATCCAATGCTCAGCTCCTACTCAACCCAAGTAAGACAAAACTTCTCATGTTCCAACCTTCCAAAGGCACCCAAAACACCCCCCTTCAACATTCTCGCCAAGGACAATACCATCATCTCTCCATCAGAACACACAAATTTACTCAGTGTGAAAATCAACAACAAACTTAGATTTGACACCCACATATCTCTCACAATAAAAAAAGTTTACAAGAAACTTGGTGCATTATATAGAAGCCACCAATTCCTAATCAAGGCAGCAAGTATCTCCATAGCCAATTCCCAGCTCATCTCCACCCTACTCTATGCATCTACCATACTTACCAACCTTAGACAGACAGACTTACACAAGCTGGATTCTTGTTACAACAAAATTGCTAAATTTGCCACTGGAACCTCCTACCGCAGCCATCATTGTATTTCCCTTAAAGAGCTAAACTGGCTAGAACTCCCACAACTCCTTCACTTTAATCAACTCACCCTCGCTCATAAAACTTGACTGCGGTGGTGGTGCTGCGGTAGCGTTGCCGCCTCACAGTAAGACATTGCCCTGTTCGATTTTCAGCTAGAGGGTCTTCTGTGTGGAGACATGAGTGAATGGGTGTATCTTTGTTGAAGGTTGTGTGTCAGGGCTGGCAACTCGGCACGTAAAAATCTACTGCCAATCATTAGCAGACCGGAGTTCCGCTGTGGCGACCCCTAACCGGGAAAAGCCGAAAGACACAACAACCCTCGCTCATAAACTTATTAACCATTAACATCACTTCCCTTCAAACCCTTCTCCAACGCTATCACTCCACTAGGCCCCTAAGATCAAGCAACAAAAATCAACTCGCTCTTATCAAACCCAAAAACTCAGCAGGAGAAACCATATTTTTATGTACCATATCTAAACTTTGGAACAATCTTCCACCCTCTATAACTACTCTACCTTCCAGCAGCGTTTTCAAGACTGCACTCAAATTCCACTTAAATTTGCACAGGCTTTGTCCTTGTACTAATCCAGACTAGTACCCCCACCCTTACCTTCCCGTCCCACCTAGACTCTTAACCCAGCTATACTACCGCCACTACTAACCACAGTCAGAATTAGCTAGTTGCCTTTACATACTTTAAAATCTTGTCTGACAACTTTGTTACTAATATTATAAACGACAAGATACTATCTTAATTTGCAACATTTACTGTATATACTGTTGATAATCAATATCTTGTTATTGTATTGAAGCCAACAACCTGTAATGTTGTTTACTATTGCTGCAACTTTGTATCTCTATTTATCATGTACATGATGTGGAGCTTTTCTCCCCGGGCATACACTGAAAAAGGACCTGCATCCAGTTGGAATTTCCCGGTAAAATGTAAATAAATAAATAATCATCATCTTCTTTCAGCTGTTCCCATTAGGGGTCGCCACAGCGGATCATCTGTTTCCATTTCTTCCTGTCCTCTGCATCATGCTCTTTCACACCAACCACCTGCATGTCTTCTCTCACCACATCCATAAACCTTATCTTAGGCCTTCCTCTTTTCCTCTTACATGGCAGCTCCATCCTTAGCATCCTTTTCCCAATATACCCAGCATCCCTCCTCAGCACATGTCCAAACCAATGCAATCTCGCCTCTCTTGCTTTGTCTCTAAACTGTCCAACCTGAGCTGACCCTCTAATATACTGATTCCTAATCCTGTCCATCCTAGTTACACCCAGTGCAAATCTTAACATCTTTAACTCTGCCACATCCAGCTCTGAGTCCTGCCTTTTTGTCAATGCAACCGTCTCCAACCCATATAACATAGCTGGTCTCACTACCCTCTTGTAGACCTTCCCTTTCACTCTTACTGGTACCTGTCTGTCACAAATCACTCCTGACACTCTTCTCCACCCATTCCACCCTGCCTGTACTCTCTTCTTCACCTCTCTTAAACACTCACCATTACTCTGAACTGTTGATCCCAAGTACTTAAACTCATCCACCTTTACCAACTCTACACTCTGCATCCTCACCATTCCTCTACCCTCCCTCTCATTTACACACAAATATTCTGTTTTAGCCCTGCTGACCTTCATTCCTCTCCTCTCTAAAGCATATCTCCACCTCTCCAGAGTCTCCTCAACCTGGTCCCTACTCTCACTACATATCACAATGTCATCTGCAAACATCATAGTCCATGGGGCCTCCTGTCTGATCTCATCTGTCAACCTGTCCATCACCACTGCAAATAAGAAAGGACTCAGAGCTGATCCTTGATGTAATCCCATCTCCACCTTAAACGTATCTGTCACTCCCACCGCAGTCCTCACCAATGTCACACTACCCTTGTACATATCCTGTACCACTCTTACATACTTCTCTGCCACTCCTGACTTCCTCATACAATTTTACATACAAATGTAAATACATAAATAAATAAATATGCATTTCATTTGCATACAAGGATATCCTTACAGCTCCTGTTTTGGATAATACTATGCAATTACTGTTGTTTATTGTTTAAACATAGAATCTACCAATATAGTCTTTAGACTGTCTTTGGAGCTGTTTAAGATCACCAATCTGGACCAACGGTTTAGGTATCTGGGCACGCATCCAATTATGATTTTATCCAAGTAATGGTGCTGCTGTTGATCACAGTATGTTAAACATTGTTACTGTATTTGTTGAAAATGTGTGTAATGATGGGCCTCACTATGGATGCATAAAAGATAAATAAGTATGTTTTTTGATGTGCTTGTGTTGTCCACATCTTTAAGAAATAAAGTTTCTGGTTTAAAAAAATAATAAATAATGTGCTTAATATAATGCTGATTCAATAGGAACCATATTAATTTGAAAATAAGACAATAAAAAACACATATTCCCAAAACAGACCACGAGTTTAAATAGTGAAATTATAAACTAGTAAACGAACACTCTCAACAATTGTTTTATCTGGAAAATTACAATAAAGAAGGGCTAGAATCTTGATTGCAGAGCCTTAATCCAGAATATATACCAAACAACATAATCTGGGGATCTTACTACTGAGGTTGTTGAAAGGCAGTAAAAAAATTAAAATATGATGAGGCACCTGGACTGGATAAAATCCACTGAAAATTTTAGAAGGCATTCCTGAAGGAAATTTCTCCATTGATTCTACAGTCAACACGCTTATATTCAGTTCTTAACAGGAACTTACTTCTGCTTCAGAATTGTGCAAACATAGTTCTTACAGTTAAAGATAAGCAGAATGATCTTTCTCTGGATAATTTCTACCAATCTAATCATTAAATGATGACTGCAAAAATCATAGCAATCATAGTTAATTCAATATCTTTGCAGAATTATTCAACAGTTAATATATTTTCACCAGTTTGGTTTTATTCCAGGAAGGCAACAATTACATTTAAATCAACATTTGCAATATAGTATAATAAACATATTTACTAAAAAGATAAAGCATAGGAAACAGATAATGTGGGAAATAAATGCCTATTAGGCATTTGATTTAGAAAATAGGAAATTAATATATATGGCATTAGAAAAAGTAGAAGTTGCACACCAGCTTTTCTGTATAATTTAAACATTATAAATTATAATGCATACCATTTTAATAACAACCAATAATCTGCTCTATTTTGTCAAAAGTGGTTAGGTTGGAATATACCCTGTCGCCTTCATTATTTATTTTGTCTCCTGATGTTTTGTTGATCCAATTTTAAAAAAAATTATTCTGTCAGGTCCATCAATATTAAGAAACCTTAGTAGAAATATTATACATATATGCTGATCCTACTATGTTAGAAATACCAGATGCAAAGGTTTCTTGGCTTCTTATAATGCATTTTTGGACTAGCTACTAAAATATATACCCTTTGGGGTACAACTTATATTTAAAGGAGTCCAAGATATTATGAATGGGCTTAGGAAAACATCAGAGCTCTCTGTTCTAGTAGGGAAAAGAGTAAAGTATCTGGTCATATGATTTATGGCAAACCCAGTTTTTGTCACATGTCACGTCCGGTTAATATCCCACTGGACTGCCACCAATTAAATGTGACATCCAGCTAATATCTCACGGGGCTGCCACCAATTAAATGTGACATCCCCCACTTAAAACCCGGGTCAGCTATTAAGGAGCCTCAATCTTTACCACTGACACCAGTGTGGGAGCGTCATAGAAAACACCATAGCACTGAGCACACACAAGTAAAATTCCACAAATTTCCCTTAACAGCACAACAGAAACATACCTGGGAATGGAATATACACTGTACCTCTGTCTACCCCAAATGTAATCCTTTATTATACAGTCCAGAGCAATGTGTTCCAGTTTAAGACCTCTGACTCACTCACACTCAAAATAAATTTAAATCTCGCACACTCAAACACTTATGGGAAGCCTGACACAGAATTCCAGCTGTGCCCTCTCCCCAGTACAAATGGTAACTCTGCCACCCGAGTCAGACAGGTCTACATGCCCTTCAAAGGATGATCAATTATTAAAAATTAAATGTCAAAATAAATGATAACTATGACCAGAAGCAACCAGGCATTCTCAGTGACCTGGGGAGTTATCAAAATAAATGATAGCTATGACCAGAAGCAGCCAGCATTTGAGGTGACCTGGGGATTATCAAACAGGTATAAGCACTCTCTAATCTCTAAAGAACACACTGATTGTCCAGCCACAATGTAAAGTAAAGAAAAATATTTAATAATAAGTAAAATGATTACAAGAATGCGAATCAATATCTTTCAATAAATACCAGAATTCAATCACCAGAAATATAAAATTAAACTGTAGGATAGAAGTCAATCATCTTGGAAAAACTCTATCTAAATAATCAAACTTTCCTAATTTAATTGGAAAATACTGTCCCTGATCCAATCCAAAACATAACAGCAAGGCAAAGGCAGGCTTACAGTTTTCATGAGTCCATTTTTCGGGTATCTTCCGCACAACACTATAATTGACTACAACTCTTTACTAACTGCCGCTCTTCACTAACTGCCCTTCAATTGACTTTAGCAGTCTCTTTTATATTCCAGGTTAACAGTCTCAACTGTCATATGTTTGAAAAAGTTATTTTTCCTGCCAATCATCTGTTAAGAAAAATCATATAGCAGCCATGAACATTCTAATGACATCATCTACTGATCAGCCGATTCTCCACAGATAGCTTGTACTTTAGAATCTCCCTCACAAACATGTGCAATTATAAATGTATCAAAACACTGACAGATTCTTTAAACATTTTGTGTAAGCAGGGAGATGCGCAACATTTAAAAACGTAGTTACATTTTTACCATTAGACATGCTGGCATACAATACAAGTTAATCTATGCACAAATCTCCTGCCAGACATGCTAACACAGATGACATTCTTTTTCATTTTCTTCACACCATAGAAACAAATTCAAGGTATATTGAACATATAAATATGAAAACTATTCCACTTCCACAGTAAAAATTCCCACTTCCAATAGTCAGAAATAAATACAATAAAAACATTGTTCTTTTTTATTCTACTCCCACTTCACTCATCATCAAGTTTCCCCTAATGCACATGAACCAACTAATTCCTTAATGGTAGGGTTCTTCAGATCCATTAGGGTGAGAGCTACCTGGAGGACCCATCATTTAGGCCAACATTGGTTATAAGAACATTTTATGTATAGGTTCCAGCTCCACCCTTAGAAGCGGGGTGGGTGGGATAACCACATGAATATAGCTACTCACAATGCCCTGCTCCTGTCATTGTATATTCCTGTGTGTTCTTAATATGGGTTATCACCAGGTAATGGCTTGATATACCATAAGCCTGTCCTCCCCAATTTCTGCTACACAGTTGTTCCTCCTTCCAGGAATTGCAGTTGTATGTCCTAGTGGGCCTCTACCCCCCCCCCCCCAGGGATGTCCATTTATCCACCCCCAACCTGTAGTGAATCAAACACCTGAACTGTTAAACTTGGGTCACATGTGCCATAGTCAAGACTCTATCTCTTCACATCACTGGATCTAGCAATAAAAATCAATAAAAATATTGTTCTTATGAGCATGGATTTTCTTTATTTCCCACAAACTGCTCCCTCTAGATTAGCACCTAAGTGTTGGAATAAAAAGGATATGGAGAAAGGTCCCATGGAGATGTGGCATGCTGTACATATCCTGGGGCAATCTAGCCCCAGACAAATCAAATCGTGTACATAAGCTCCCTCAACCTGTGTGGTATTAAGCTACACAAGTAATGACAAATATACAACATTGCAATATCTGTTCATAATTTAAATGAAAAGAGATAACAGGAAAAATCTATAATTTTATTCAGTTGATGCTCCCAGTTGTTGTTAGGTGTTTGCACAGAGTAAACAAAGTAGACATTCAATACTATAAACATTAATACAAATATTCTGGGATAAAGACATTGGAATAATTTTACACTTCTTTTTGTAGATGCTAGCAAATGCAAAATTGAACGTTTGTAACATAGATTCCCATAAATGCTATAACCCTAAGACAATCCCTCATGGAAATGAGGTAGCTCCATTAGAGATATTTCAGTTGCAGCACTATTGGCTCAAAAGTAAATCCATTTCCTGAGGACACTTTGAAGACATTAGAGCAGGCTGTAGTACGAAATTATTGTCCCATGTATATTTAAGTACAATTCACAGTAAGGAACAAGTGAAACTGAAATGCTGTAAAGATTGGGAGAAAAAGAGAAAAAAGGGAATCTAAAGAATTACAATGAAGCAATGGAAAATGTGTTGGGAAATACTTGCAAATATAGGTTACTAGAAATAGGGTTATACTGACGAAAATTTTTCTCTGGCCTATTGAACATTTTTAAGTCTGCATAAAATGAACGCTTCACTGAGTCCTCTATATTGGAGTGGGTATGGGGGAGGACTGGTTATTGACTTCATTTATGGTGGGATGGTGGGAGTGCCCCTGTATAAAAGATCAGTGGCATTAAAAGGTAAAACAATCAACTCAAAAGGAACTTTAAGAGGAAACAGCTTTTGTTGTTGGCCTCAAATGAGATGACAAAGTAACAGCAGAAAATAATCTTTTAAGTTAATTCCTGACAAGGCTGAAGGTGTTTTTCCATTTTTTTCTGAAATCCAATGGAAGACAGAGCCAAAAATGATGATAATAATGTTGTCAGAATAGCGACTGTAATTGACAGAGAGGGTCATACAGAGGAAAGGATTATTAAGGAATACTGAAAAGTGCAAAATTTCCAAGACAGGCCCATGTGGAAAACTGTAGCTGTTATCATGACTATCGGAGGCTGCATTTTTTGCATGACAGTAAACTATTCTGTCAGTAAGGTATATCGAGCCCTCAAATTACTAAATTACTAAAACTACACTTGTAAAGCATGGTTTACAGGAGAGGGAGGTTTGCAAATCTGAAGACGCATCTGAGGTAAATAGGTAGACTGAGGTTAATGTGTTGTATCTTAGTCTGAAATTATGTTTTTTTGTTAGAGAGGAGGTCATATTTTGAAATGCAGTTTAAAATTTTTATTGTAAAAGTTTTTTTTTTCCATTAGGTTCATGACTAAGCTATAGGCCAGTAGTCAGTGACTTCCTTAGAGATGCTTGGTCTGAGTAATAGGGATCACAATGGAAAACTTCTAGCTATATGTAGTAATCCCAGCTGTAAGAATGAGGTTGTGTAAGCAGGTGAATAGTTTATCAACAAATGAGGCCGGTTACCTAAGAACTCTTAGGCAGGTGATTGAGCTTTGGAGCTTTTAGTGGTACACAGCTCCTCCAAAGCTTCTAGAAAATGTCGGGTGCTAGTGGCACTAATGGTTTCATGCACAGGGGTCTGTGCCCCCTGCACACCTGTTACTGTTAGAATCAGATCTGGGGTCACTGCAATGTGGCTGTAAGGAGAAATCAGTCTTAAAGCAAACTGCTTGAAGGAGTTGACATTTCTAACAATCTGGCATAACATGCCAGTTTTTTTTGACAGATGTCAGAGAATTCTCTTCTTCAGTGGCAGTGGAAGTAATCACCAGTGTAGAATATATGTGACAGATATCACGGCTTCACTAAATGTTAAGGATAGCATGCTAATTCAGTTGTTGTTGAATTACCTGGATCATATAATTTTACAGTAACTGTGGAGTGCATGAGCTGTAAGAATTCTTCTCTCTATCATTCCTGTGTTTCATTTTCTGAGGTATTACAGCTCCCTCTTAAAAGATTTGCACTATAAGTTATAGTACCATATCCTTTTCATTTCTTTTAGATATTAATCAGTTGTGAAGGCCATGAAAAGTAGGGTAACTGCAGAGCTCAGGTAAACAGTGACAGTAAAATTAAAAACAGCAGGAAAAAGTGGAACATATCCCGAGTGGAAGCCTTTGGACAATTATTTCAGAGCAACGTGAATTGTGGTGTTAAATTTATCTAAATGCCACTGCTCCACCTAGATTAAATGATATTATAAGTATTACAAGTTTATTAAAAATGAAGGCATATGAAAATTGATCCAATATTTTGTTTTGCTCATTCCATAGGATCATACAATTTTAAGTGGCATAAATCATATGTTTGTCTTTTTCGACTTTTCCCGGTTAGGGGTTGCCACAGCGAAAGTCAAGTCTGCTAATGATTGGCTGTATATTTTTATGATGCCGAGTTGCCAGCCTGACGCCCAACCTTTAGCGAAGGCACACTCATTCACGCATGTCTTTTGGAGGCCAATCGACCGCGGGGAGGACATGCATAAATCATATATTTTTTTTAATTTTAAATTTTACATCAAGCATCATTTGCAGGGCGGTGTATGAGTTCAGCTTGCATTTATTGGTTATTCTTGAGTCTTATATAGCTCTCTGTTACTTTAAAATTTTAAAGTTCTTGTTGATAATGTGATTTGCAGGGTATAAAATGTTCAGATGAATTTTAAATGGTATCTGAAGAAGTCTATTTTTTCTACTTTTAAATTGTGAATTAAAAAATATTTTTACTGGCTGTCAGGTCTGTTGCCCAGTGAGTTTGTTTTACTTCCAGCTAAAAATGTACCGTTTTTTAATGAAAGAAAATCTGTTATTCATAGCAGCTGCATTTTTCCAGCTTGTTTTGTCCAAGTAATTTTTTGCTTTTGAACCAATAACCAACAGCAATACCCAGCTTTAAACACCAGAGGTCAGAATTATACAATAAATACAATCACTCATCCTGCACTAGTATGAACAAAAGACATTATTGTGCTTAGAATGTGGAACTAACTTGTTGGATACAAATGTAGTGTAATATGAAACTCTAACATTATCTTATTTAAGAGCCAAACAGGAAGAAGTGATATTAGACCACATTTTTTTTAAAGTTACCTCTGAAGCTGCTTTGTAAATAATTCAAATTATTCATAGCAAATGAAATATCGGGAGTAATCAGGAATGACTGATATACAGCATTACTCAGAATAACATGATGAATGGTGATTCACAGACAGGTAGTGATTGAGAGCCACAAGTAGCACAGCAAATCGCACATAATGCATGGTATGCAAATAACTGTACAGTGGCAGATGAATGTCAACATACTAATGACATTGCATATTCAAATAGCAAAATAAAATATACTAGAGTGATTCAGAGATATATAAATTCGTCACAAATTATGTGGTATTCACCTGTTTTTAAAGCCAGGATTTTCTGTTGTAAAGGAGTTTTACTTTCATTATGATGCTGGGAAAGCATCAGCATTTGCAGAGAAACATATGTTAGTAGCTGCCTCAGTATCTGCAGTGTTGTTCAGTGTCACTCTTTGTGTTTCAGGCAGGTCCAGCGGTTATCATACTATCAACTCCTTGAAGAGGCCATTGTTGACAGCGCCAGCATAAGGAAGTTATTAGATATGTGCTGCCCACACAAAGAATCAAGGTGATGTGTGGACTGCCTAACCCAATGAACACAAACGTTTGGGCAGCATGATCCATTTTTGCAATGGAGTCCTTCCGATGCCTAAGAGAGACACAGAGTTTCACAGGCATTGGCTTAGTAAATACTATACCAGTTCTGCAACATGCTGCTGCAAAATATGGGGGAAAATATACAATTTCCATGGACATCAGGGGAAAGAAGCACCATATGGGTATTCTATGGCATTATCCATTTCCCTGATGCCCTGGATACCATTCATTGCACTCACTTTGCTTCCAAAGCCTAACATGCCCCACTTGGTGTCTAAATTATCTCTGCTAGGGCTTCCACTTCATCAGCTGCTAGAGGGTAGGTAATGCCAGAGTGAAAAAAAAAGGCAGTAGTTGAGGATCCAGGGGCACAAATCAGTCTCTGCATTTAATGGAGCTGTGACTTTTCTATTTGTTTTTAATAGTTTTGTTATTATATACAGTAAACAAGATAAAGCAGCAAGGGTCACTGCTTTGTAACTACAAGAAATACTGGAAAATAAAAATAGTGCTGTTCCACACCAGCAAAGTCCACCAAATTAACTTTTATTAAAAAAAAAAAAAAAAAAAAAAAAAAAACAGAGTAAGCACTTTTGTCAAATACTACAGACTTCACCAGACTCTAGTTCATTTCTGTGCTATGTCAATAAATAATCATTAATGTGATATGATCTAATCATAAATTATCCAATCTAAAATCACATCTCCTATTGTCTAATGAATATGTACAGGTAACAAATCTTACTGCATTAAATAATTAAATACCAAGACATTATTTTCCATTACAATATAAATATATTAAAAATCTTATAAAAACACAATGTTGTGCATGAATTAAACATGCTTATTTTCTTTTTAACTTTTGTTCTTTTTTAACACACATTTTAAATGAATGCATTCATTCAAACCTGTTTTTTAACACACATGTATTCATTCAAACTGGCCTGATTCATTGCATCTAATTTTACTTGCCATTCATATTCGTTTACATCTAACAAATTTTCAGCAATCCCTCCCCAGATACCAGGTTCTATTGTGCCAAAACTATGCAAAATACTTTTTATTCTTATATTGATTGTGTGTTTGAATAATGTATTCCTTGCACTTCTCTTCTTAACAGCATGGCAATGTTCATATACTTTTGATGTGAACTTTCTTGTCATGCATCCCATATAAAAAATTGGCATGTCAAAGATTCTGCAACATAAACCACATCAACTGTCTCACAATTACATGACATATAAGCCCAATAGCTCCTATCTGTATTGAGACAAAAAGGGTTATCCATTTGGTTTGTACACACATTGACAGCTAATAAGCCCTGGATATGCTGCTCCCATGGATGTAGGCAGCAGACCATACTGTTGTGTATTGATGGTGATGCAGGATGTAGCTTGACACTATGGCCAATGCTCCCATCCAAAGCCCCTAGGCAATGGCAGAGACTGAATGCAACACTATTCTGCTGCAGGAACAGAATATCGTCACACATGCATTTGCAGTGCTGAAGCATGCTTCTGCTGTTTGGATATATCTGATGATGGCACACTGCAGTATGTACCTGACACCTGCAGTAGCTTATTCATGATATGCACCATGCTACATAGTATGGTAGTAAGCCAGCAGCAATAAGATGAGAACCTCTCAGTACTGCCTGACAGACGTATGGCAGCAGCAGAAGAGGAGTCAGGTGATGGATCATCAGAGGAACCAGCTGCAGTGGCACCCACTGCAAGGCAGATATGAGGGCAATACACTGCAGCACTAGCAAAGAGGTGGCACATTGTCTAAAACTATGGGTCATGACAAGGACAGCACAGGATAAAACTGGTGCTTTTATGCATTAACACACTCAGGCTATATACTGCAGTGAAATGGCTGACCATACTGTGCATCAGATATTATCTTACCCACAGACTCCAGAGGATTGGGTAGGGCACAGTGAATTTAATTTGCGCAAGTGTGCACAGTGACAGGTCACCGCAGTGCTATTATTGGTGTAAGGGTTATGGGAAGTGCATGTGGCATCCCCACAGGAAAGTATCAGGTTGGAATGAGTTAGGGGTCACATCCTCTAGGGATCAGGTGAAGCTTCCATGTCATGAACTTTAGCCAGGTGAACTGTGTAGCCCTGTAGTGTTGGGGAATGATGAATCCTGCACAAGGGATTGTGTAGCACTTTGGCAGCATGTACAAGAACCCTTCTGTAGCTTCTTATCTGGTTACACAATAGATGGACAGCACTGATGACCCTAAGGATGACAATGGCTAGGTGCTGCACTCAGCAGGTCAACAAGATATAAAGATATTGTTTACCTGTGGGACCACAGTGGCTGGCCTGGTGCAGCATTGCTGCAGTGGAACAAGATAAGTATTATGCACACCTATGAAAGTGCCCAAGCCTAGGATGGAGGTAGCCATGGCCAAGGGTGACAATGACACAGCTTCTAGAGCAATGTGTGTCTTCTGTGTGAGTCTGGCATGTGACTGTGCCCTGCACACCTGGATTCCTGCATGGTCACAATAGGCATTTGCCAGTACTCTTATGAATGTACTAAAGGATGACAACTGGATCAACATTGTTCTTTTCAGACATGTGTGTTGAGGTCTTCATCTGCCATGTTACTCTGCATGCATTACATAATATCCCACAGTAAGTGCAGTGGTTGGCTTTTCCATACAGACCAAGCAAAATATTTCCAATCTCTGCCAAGCTTTGTGTAGAAAATACCTGTACTTCAATCACTGACCTGCATATCTGTTGTTCAATGCCAGGTGTAGTTCTCAGGTCAGAGATGACCTTGAGTCTTGGTGGTAACATGAACCTAAACATCTCTACCCTATAGTGGGTGTGCTGCACCTGGAAAACAATGCAGCTCACAGATGCTATCCATGCTGGCGATTCTTGTATATCTTGGGTAAGCTTAACATGGAGAGTATTCCCAGTACTAAGCACAGGTGATGTTGGAGGTTCAGCCTGCCACTCCACATTCATGTCATACATGGAGTATGTTTGGTGGACCTCATGTGCTAACATCACTGACAAGACCACTGTGTGATCAGATTGTGCCATGCATGCAATTCCATCATTGTCAGACAGAGGTGACCTGTTGACATTAGGTTTATGCCATCCTGTTGTGCTGGACACTCCACCAGTGGAACCTGTGAAGGCATAACGATAACATCCCTGTGGCTGCACTGAAATATATGTGTTGCTCCCCTCAACCCATGGCAGACATACCAGTGCATACCAACTATATGAATAACATATGGGCACATACATTCCTTTTAGTGCAGGTTACATACCTTGTGGTGCAGGTTGTCACAGTTGCAGGCTAAAAGTACCTTGGGAGCAGACATGCATAAGTGGTCCGCATAATTACTGTACAACAGTAATAGATCATGATATGACTAACCTGTTGCATTCTTCACAGACGCTTAGTCACTATCTTTCCATCTGCCATATTCATGCCACTGCCATGTATGAGGGATATCTCATATTCCCTGGACAATGTTACCAGGAACTCTTCTTCTTCTATGAGCTGCTTGCCTGTTGGTGGCCGATCTTTTATGGTGGACCTGTGCTTGGCAAAGCCCTGTGCCTTGGTCTTGGCATGAAATATCACAATGCTGACCCTGCAATGCACCACTATAGGTGTCCTGCTATAGCAGCCCATAGCAGTAATGTTGGGCAACATAAACTGTAATACTTGCTCTCAGAAAGCCTTGTCGTCTTTACTGTTGTCAAAGACATGACATTCCTTGTGTGCATACAGCTTGAATAATAACTGTGTTACTGGTGTAATGAACTTCTCCAGATATTGCCATTCTCTTGGTCCCATGACAATACATGTAAAACTGTGTGTTACACATGTGGATCATTACATGAGCATGTATGTTTGTGTATGTTTGTGTGTGTGTGCTAGTGCACATGATTGCACTTGGACCATTGTGTCTCATCACTGTTCTACTGCCCCCATTTGGGATTTTGGAGATACCTAACTGTCTCCTGATGTGCTACCACCATTCACACCCTGTGGCACACTGGCAACAGATGTGGGCATGTTACCACTGCCACTGTCTCACAGCATTATGCTGACAGCAGGCTTTATTTCCCTGTAGCACGTCTTGCAGTCTGTGTTCATATGCTTTAGTGTGTCCTCCTCCCTCTCCCACCACAGCTGTATAGTAGTGTGTGGTGCCCTTGTGATCTGTTCCCTGTCACCCCGACACACACACACACACACACACACACACACACACACACACACACACACACACACACACACACACTCTCTCTCTCTCTCTCTCTCTCTCTCAGCAGGACAATAAATGGATGGCAGCTTCTTCCATGCCCTTGTGCTATGCTTCTTATCAGTGTGAACTACCCCCATTGCAAGACAGTCTCCTGTCATGTCCACGTGCTATGTTATCTCACCACTGTACTGTTCAGTATCTGGTCCTGTTGCTTCAATGCAGATTGTAGTCCTGAGCTTCAATAGCGGTTGTATCTTTTTTCACTATGCCAATATGGCATTGGATCCCACAATATGGGAACCATGCTTTTTGTCATGCTAAAATGGGCCTCATAGCATCATGATTATAATAGTGAGGTGAGTTAACAAGATAATCTCTGAACTGCTGCCTTAACCTGCTGCAGTATCATTCACAGTCAGCACTACCCTGCTCATCCCTGCCAGTTCCCAGGCCAGGAGGTCATGTGCACCATATGTTCATGCAAATACATTGTGGAGGTCATAGCACCACCTGTCTGCACCAATGATACTCTCCACAGCACACTATTGCTGGTCAACAGTGCACATCAGTGGTGTCCATAATGTGCAGCTGTGTACAAAGAACTAACATTTTTCTCATCTTTCTGGCCTGTTGAGTGGAAATGGCCTCTTCAGGTACTGGGTTTAGAGGGATTCCTGCCTGGAACAACCAGAAGACAAAATTCATACATAGTACGCCGCACAATGATTATAAGTAGTGACTACTGGGCCATTATGATGGCCTCAAGTGTAAAACTGATATCTGGCACTAACTTGTTGAGTAGTGTAGTCAGAGATACAGTGATCTGTCAAGGAAGCATCCCAATCTACTTTACCTGTATGAGAAAGAGGTTAGACAAAGAGCAAGGCAGCATTTTATTGAAAGCATTGTATATAAGATTGTGCACTGTGCTTTCTGAATATTGTTTGTTGGCAGGGGCAAATTGTAGGTATTATATTTTGAAGTGGCAAAGGAGAGTGTCTTAAACTGAGAGGCCTGTCTGAAGAGAATTGTCAATGTCTCCATCCAGTGGGATATGTGTAGTTTGAAAATGACGTTTTCATCTTATCACGTTCCCTAGTATTGTTTTTCATAATTTCTAAAGAAAAAATTTGACTGAGTGCCCTGATCCACATTGCATAACATTTTTACCTAAGGCACTGGCATTCTTCGACTTGTCAGTATTGTTAACATGTTCCAGAATTCTATCCTTAACAGCCTTTTCCTTTTGCCAATATAAAAGACACTGCATGCACAACAGCTGGCACAGTAGACAAGGTTTCTACTCCTGTAGTCAGCATAAAAATCTAAATCAATCATTATACCAGAAGCACGATGTTCAAAAGATGTGCAGGTGTCAATATAATTACAGGCTTTGCATTTCCAACATGTAAAAGTTCTTTTACTGTCAGAACCAGAAGAATTAAAGCCAACATTACTAGGGAACTTGATAAGAAGAATTGAAAAGAGAGCTGTGAACAGAAATGGATATTATTGTTAAAAGCTTATGCAGAACCAGGGCTGTATGAGAAGGTCTCACTTAAACCAATACTTAAAATGAGACCTATGCAACATTGATTTTCTAGTGTTTGGCTCATGTTTTAGTAGCGTAGAGTTTTCATTGTTATTGAGATTTGCAGTCTTCTTTGTGGTCTTATAGTTTAATTATTAGTTTAGATTTTTCATAGAACAAGAAAATATCATGTATGTGTTTGTTTTCTATATAGATCAGAGTGCTCTGTCTAATATATTTGTTTTATTATTTGTGATGCTCCAATTGCCTGCTAACCGATGGTTTTGGTTGTTGTGGTTATATAGGCTGGTATACTTTGTCTTATTCTGCTGCAATGTATTTTGATACATTTGAGATTTATAAGATTTGTTTACCATTTCACTGTTTCATTGTGTTTATAGATTTTTTAGAAATTTCAGTAATTAATAGAATTAAGATTTTCACTGTGGACATGCCTCTTTGATTATTATTTTGTTATGATCTGAGCCGTTAATGGAAAAAGGGGGTTCAATCAATGGAGTTAGTTTGATTGGCCGACATTAATCACATGATAGTGGTACGTTTTAAGTTGCGCTAGTATCCATTGCTTTTGGTGAATATCGCAGTGGTTTATTTTTGCTTTTTTTATTTTCACTTTTTGTTCAAGTGTAGAATTACCATTTTCCAGTAGAAATTGATATATTGAATGGTTCTGCTACAAGGATGACTTGAAGGGAAGGTCATCATTGTATTTATTCATTTACGATTGTGGGAGCAGTGGAAGTTTCATACTATCATTTTGATACAATGAGGTTTAGGAGAAGGTATATATATTTTGAGCAATAGTGGTGTTAAACATTATATAGGTATTTGTTTATACTCTTTACACTGTCAAGATATCCTAAATTCTTATGAGATACTTTTTAATTGCAGTAACTGTTTACAAATGTCTTTAAATGATTTTAGTCATGATCATTTAAGCACCAAGGGATTGGTTGGGCTGTGTTTTTAAATGTAGTTTGCGCATTGTTAGAATGGTCTGAAGAAACAGAAGTTATTCTGTGAAAGCTCTCACCTATTTCTGGTTAATAAAATAGTTTTTTGTCCATACAAAAATCATTTCAGCAGCAGTGTTTGGAAGAGGTTTGTTCTCCTATATACGTTTGTTGTTTCAACTCTTCCGACCTTAACTGAGTGGTCTACCTTTCTCTGTGGTTTGTTTACATTCCCACGTTCCTTCCTGCATGTGCTCCTTGCTCCCATCCCTGCTACATTTCTTAAAAAAATGGAAAATGTATACCTGTCTCTAATAAAATGCAATTCTTCTCTTAAGTGTTTTCCTTTGCTTGCCATTTCCTCTTTTCTACTCTTCCCTTCTCCCCCTTTTTTCCCCCTTTATATGATGAACTGAGGTGGCACTTTGTTGAACTGGTCCTCTATGACTTGGTCACAATACTTATGTTGCAGCTATAAGGTGCTTTATTGAATGCATAAACATGCATTGCCTCCTCTGGCATGTCACATCATTGTGCCTGTTACATAGATACTGTGACCACCTGTAGTGCACCTGCATGATTACTGTTCAGTAGTACAACTGCTGCCTTTAAAAGTGATGCAATAATTCACTATGCAGCTTTTTCTCCAGAATACTGATGCTAAAGTGCTCCTAAGACATAACTAAGCAACACCGGGCTACATCACACTAAAATATCTGATATATTTAGTTCAGTGCCGCAGCATTGAAAATCTTCCTGAATATACTCCATAGTCTTGCATTTTATAGTTTTATTGTTTCAGAATACAGCTACCTGAATACCAGACACTTGCTGCAACTTTTTAAATTTCCGCTATTTACAAAGTGACTTTAACATGTTGTTTATCCATGTTAACAGTTATTTTACAAACAGTGTTATTGGGTACTAGAAGACCGTTCAAGATATTTACTTATTTATACATTTGTTAACAGGGAATGTTCAACTGGGAAGTCCCAGTTGCAGTGGAGTGCTGAGGCAATAAAGTCCAGGGAAAGCAAGTTAGAAGGTAAATGGAAGTACTTATAACAAAGGAGACAGATAACAGAATTAACTACTTATATTAATCACTGCATTTGGAATGGTAAACCAGATGAAGGTGCATTCTATAATTTACAATTTTCATACATTCATTATTTCAAAATTCTTCAGTGATAGTGAAATGAGTAGTTAGATGTTTACACACCTTATGCAAAATTTAGAGTAAGCTGAGCATTGGCTAGAAAATACAAAATGTCTAAATGGCACTGGAGATGAAGAATAGAAATACAGATTACAGGAAAGTGTAATGTTAAAAAGGTTACATGACCTGTAAAATCCTATCGATGTCGGATCAGTTACACTGCAGGTAGTTCATAAGAGGCCGACTTTTGAAATTCCAAGGACATTGATGATGATTCTCAGAACAGCAGAGCTGAATTTTTGAATCTGGGAGAATATTTACTAAATCCAATGCTATGGCACCTAAGAACATTCCTCCTACTTTGAGTTCCAGTGATCTTTTTAACTGAGTGCCGTTGAATTGCTTTTTGTTAATGTTTACACTTTAGAGGTATATCAGTGAGCCTCATAATTCACTGTTATTTGTCTAAGTTACTATTTAGTTGTCACAGAGCTGGGATTTGTAGGATTGGGTTTCATACATCAAATAGGATGTCATTTCTTATATAAAACATGCAAGGTTTCCTTTTATAGATGCACCTAAGGCAGTATGGGAGTGTATTCCAGAGTTTGCCAAAAATAACAGGGAAACCTGAAATACTGAATCTATTTTTTGCCTTTGGAGCATCACTAATCTGCAATAGGCCCCAAAAGGCTGTGAGATACGTTGCAGCCAGTTGATTGTTGCTGATAAAGACAAGCAGCTGAAAGACTATAATAGATTATGGAAACATACAGATAACCAATTACTAACTTATAGCTAGTGAATGCTCTTCAGTGATAGATTACTAACCTATAGCCAGTGAATGTTCCTCAGTGATAGACAGATTGCTAACCGAAAGCCAGTGAATGTTCCTTAGTGATAGACAGATCACTAACCTATAGCTAGTGAATGTTTTTCAGTGATAGATTACTAACCTATAGCCAGTGAATGTTCCTCAGTGATAGACAGATTGCTAAACTGTAGCTAGTGAATGTTTCTCAGTGATAGACAGATTACTAACCTATAGCCAGTGAATGTTCTTCAGTGACAGATTACTAACCGATAGCCAGTGAATGTTCCTCAGTGATAGACAGATTACTAAACTGTAGCTAGTGAATGTTTCTCAGTGATAGACAGATTACTAACCTATAGCCAGTGAATGTTCTTCAGTGACAGATTACTAACCAATAGCCAGTGAATGTTCCTCAGTGATAGACAGATTGCTAACCTAAAGCCAGTGAATGTTCCCCAGTGATAGACAGATTACTAAACTGTAGCTAGTGAATGTTTCTCAGTGATAGATTACTAACCTATAGCCAGTGAATGTTCTTCAGTGATAGATTACTAACCTATAGCCAGTGAATGTTACTTAGTGATAGACAGATCACTGACCTATAGCCAGTGAATGTTCACCAGTGATAGACAGATTACTAACATATAGATAGTGAATGTTCCGCAGTGATAGACAGATTACTAACCTATAGCCAGTGAATGTTCCTCAGTGATAGATTACTAACCTATAGCCATGAATGTTTCTCATTGTTAGATAGAATACTAACCTAGAGCTAGTGAATCTTTGGCAGTGACAGACAGATTATTAACCTATAGCCAATGAATGTTTTGCAGTGATAGAAAGATTAACAACCTATAGCTAGTGAATGTTCCTCAGTGAAAGACAGATTAGTAACCTATAGCCAGCGAATGTTCCTCAGTGAAAGAGAGATTAGTAACCTATAGCCAGTGAATGTTCCACAGTGATAGACCTAACCTATAGCCAGTGAATTTTCCACAGTGATAGAAAGATTAGTAACCTATAGCCAATGAATGTTTCTCAGTGATAGACAGGTTAGTAACCTATAGCCAATGAATGTTTCTCAGTGATAGAAAGGTTAGTAACCTATAGCCAGTGAATGTTTCTCAGTGATAGATGGGTTAGTAACCTATAGCCAATGAATGTTCTGCAGTGATAAACAGATCATTAACCTATAGACAGTGAATGTTCCACAGTTATAGAAAGATTAGTAATCTATAGCCAGTCAATGTTCTTCAGTGAAAGACAGATTACTAACCTATAGCCAGTGAATGTTTCTCAGTTATAGACAGGTTAGTAACCTACACCCAGTGAATGTTTCTCAGTGATAGGTTAGTAACCTATAGTCAGTGAATCTTCTGCAGTGACAGATCACTAACCTATAGCCAGTGAATGTTCTGCAGTGATAGACAGATTACTTACCTATAGCCAGTGAATATTCCTTAGTGATAGGCAGTGGTACATTGTACTATAGTGACCAACAGCAAATCTATATATTCTGTATATATTTTATTCTATTATATGCTTGTTTTCGTGAGTGCTACAGGGGATCAGACAATCCAGTGATTGGGAGATTTGCAGGGGGGTCTAAATACAAGGAGTCTATGGTAAATCATCGAACAGACTAACCATTGAACAGCATATTATCGAAAGCAAACCATCGAACGTCCATTCCTTGAATGTGCACTTCATCGAATCTATAAGGCAGGAAAAGTAACTAGTTGGCCAACACTTCCCCATCTCACTTTTCCCCACTGTAGTGCGATCTCGGAGTTGGTATATATAGTTGGGGGTGTGATGGGCAAAGCCCCCACCTGGGTGGGTTTAAAATACTGACATTTGTGAGACAGGGAAGGGTTGGCCAACTAGTTACTTTCCCCATCTCACAGGTTCAATGAAGTGCACATTTGAGGAATGGATGATCAATGGTTTGCTTTCGATGATGTGCTGTTCAATGGTTAGTCTATTCAACGATTAACCACAGACCAAAATTCAAGACAGAAAATAAGAAAAATGAGCTTGCTGTGGCCAGCCTGGCACTGTTTATAATGAAAGTGCTGATCTTATGTAGCACAGCATGGTTTTATTTGGTCTTATTTATAACACTTTTCATACACATCACATTTTAATTGGATATTAACTAATTTTAAGTTTCTGCTCAACAGATATCACAGTGTACATGCTGTGAGTTATTATGTCATTAGGTGTTGGAAATGTTTGATTTACTTGCAAATAGCATTCATATTGCTTGAGAAACATTAAGATGTAGGTCCTATTAAGATGAGCTACATTTGCAAAGTGAAAAAGCATACCTTAAGTTAATAATTTCTGCAAATTATCAGAAAGCATAGTTGTGGAAAACTCAGAACATTGAATTAGCTTAGCACTTCATAACTAGCCATGACATTGACAAGAAGTACAACTAAAGTAACAGGAAGAAAACAAGAAATATGTCCATTCCACTGTACAGCCTGTGCCTGATTAGCAGTAGACTCCAAAAATGTTTGGTGGCATTGAGGGTGAAATTAAGAGAAAGTACAGTTGTGTAAAATCTTATAACGGTAGAGGCCTTTGCCTTCACTCCTGCAATATTCTTAACATATGGAGATTCCCTGCAATAGAAGCCCAATGTCCAGCCAGTCTACCAAAGACTCCTGTTGTTTTAAAGGTACTGCAAATGTCACCCAAATGCTCCTTGCATATCTTGCATAGCCTAGGGCATAAAGGTAATGTTCAGGCCTACCACAGTCAGAACTGATTGCTCCAGTAGGATCATCAGTCCAAAAAACCCAAGAGTTAATCTGTTTTATTGTACATATACTGTGCATTTTCCTACTTTAATACTTTATTTTGCTTTTGCTGCTGTTCTTAAAAAAGTGTTCAATTACATTTATACTGCTTCTATTATTACTGCTTGCTAGTAACCTGATTACATTAAGAACATTGTTCTACCGAATTACTGCTTTATACTGTATTTCTTTGCTGTGGTAACTGTGATTTTAAGCACTTTAAATTTCATATACCTCTGCACTTAGCATAGGCTAGATTCAGTTTTATGGAATCTAGACTGCCTTGTATCACCTGAGCACAACAACCAGTTGTTCACTGAGATACTGAAAGATTTGCTTGTTAAAGTTTTCCTTAGCACTTTTTTGTAGTCCTCCAGAGGTATTTTGCTGCTCAGCTCTCCTGTCAGGTAGAACATGAAGCTTAGCCTCAGAGGTTCCAACACACCCCTCACCCATTAGCCCCTTCTAAGTGCAACCTCTCTTCCTGACCATATACATTTACCCAGCACTATGGATGCGCAGTTTCCCACAGTTTCTCCAGCCAGCTTAGTGGACATGGGCATCCTGAGACAGTGTAGTAACTGCCTCATGTTCACTGACAACTCTCTGCTCCTAGACCACACAAACAACATGTGAGAGATGCAACTATATTAAGAACCTCGAATCCATGCTCTCTCACACACCAGTCAGTACATATGACAATGAGTGGGTCATCAGCATGCACACCTCACCTTCTACTCCACCGAAACCCACATCCCACATACCTACATAAGTGGAGGTCTGCACCAGAACATACCTAAACACAAACACAAGCATACTACACATAATACTTTCTCTGTAGAACACAATACACATAATAGCTTATTTACCAGTGTCTCACCTGTCAAACTCTTAAGGCAAAACACAAAACTAAACATATTAGTCATGGATGATTCCATGGTGAGACACACAGGTGTCCCTCTCACCAGGCTGGATAAAGAGAAGGTCACGGTCAGCTGTCAGGTGCCAGGTCCACCATATCGCACATGCACTCAAGTCTCTCAGCAACAGGTACTGTTATCATGCCGTCATAGTCCATGTTGGTGTGAACGACTTGAGACTTGCCTTCTGGACTATATGAAGAATGACATGACTGAGCTCTCAGACTATGTGTCTCAGGCTGGTATGTCCCTAGCCTTAAGAAGCATTTTACCTTCACCTAGGATGATGCCTCAATACAAACAGAAAATGATTGACTTCAACAAATGGCTTAGTTTCTGGTGTCTTTCTAAGGGGGTACAGTATTTGTCAGCTTGGGATGACATGAGTGACAGACCTCGATGCTTTGCCAGAGATGGTCTTCATCTGTCATTCCTGGGGTTTCAGCTACTGGCCAGGGCTCTTGCTACCCCCATAGTGCCTTTTTTATGCAGTGTCTCAAGGACAAAATTCCCAATGTATGAACTCCATCTAAGAACCACCTCAAGGTTTTGCTGCTAAATGCTAGGAGTCTTAACATGAAACTGCATTCACTGGAAGCTGTGCTCACCTAGGAAGACAAAGACATTTGTGCAGTCATGGAGACCTGGTTCAAGGCTGTGGAGAACACCCCAGCCATAACAGGCTACACCTCCTTCCACACATTCAGACCGCAAACTGAAGGCATGAAAACTAAAGGAGGCAGTGTGACAATAATTATTAAAGATAAATACACCTCCAGATTGGTTAGACAGCATGATTCCCTGGAGATACTTCAGGTACAATTAACTGTTGGTAGGACATCTATTCAAGTCAAGCCCATACATGAATCAGGACACCCATTCTGCCTATTTGGATCTACTTGAGTCTATCAAGATGCATCTGAACACCATAGTTTTGGGCAACTTTAACTACCCATCCATTGACTGAGGAAATTACTCATGTGGAAACTTACTTGCCCAAAGGTTCCTTGACTTCATTAACTACAATGCCCTGGACCAGCTAGTTGACACCCCCATGAGGGGTGCCAACATCCTGGATCTGGTGTTATCAATATGTGGGACCACTGTAGCACCCCCATTGTGAGGTCTTCCCCATGAGATCTGACCACAAATCAGTCTCATTCAAAATTACTATCACACCTGACCCTGCCTCCATAGCACAAACTAAACTACAAAACTTCTCCAAAACAGATTATAACCTCTTACGGTATGGTATAAATAGCTTCCCTACACCTCCTCCCTCAGATGAAACTGGCAACTATGCTGAGTTCTACACAAATGCTCTATACAAACACCTGAACAATTGCATTGATGCAGTCGTACCTGATAGGACCAAAACAAGCTACTTGAGGAAGAGCAAACATGTCTGGTGGACAATTGCCATTAACAGGGTTTACATTAAAAGGAAGAAATTGCTGTCTAAGAGTAAGAGGGAGCGAGCCCTAAACTGGAAACACTCCCTCCTCAGCTTAAACAAGCAAATAAAACTCCTTGTGAAGTCCACCAAAGTTAACTACGAATCCAAATTAGATTCCTCAACTAAGGACTACCATAAGGCATTCTTTAGTTAAATTCATAACCTAAAAGGAAAGGCTCAGATTTGTGCCAAACTGGTAGTTAATGATACCACATATACCGAGCCTGTGGACATTGCTAACCTGTTAGTCAACGGGTTCTGTGAAAACTTCACTCCCCTCTCCCTGCCACACTTACCCCAAGACATTCCTACCACCTGTCCTCTACCTTGTATCTCTAAAGAGCAGGTTGTGAATGCCCTTGCTAAGGTCAAAAACACAGCATCCATGGGACCTGATAACATCCCAGGCTGCATCTTACATGGGCTCAAACAAGAATTACAACACAGTTGGGTACTCTTTTCCATCACAGTCTTGCACATAGGTGTTGCTTCCACTGACCCTGGGAACTATAAACCTATTAGCCTGACTAGTCTTATCTGCAAGACCATGGAGAAAATCATCATGGATCTTATTAACAAAGACATTGATAACCTCCAAACACCTGACCCTACTCAATTTGAATTTGTCAAAGGGAGATCATGCCTGTTAAACCTGGTGAACTTCTTCGAGACAGTCACCAAGGCCCTTGATGAGAGGAAATCTGTGCACTATCCCACACTCAAGTATAATTGACAAACTCACCCAGCTAGGTATCAATCCATATATCATTAGAGGGGCCGCTAAATTGCTCACTGATAGAACCCATATAGTCAAAATAGGGGAATCCACCTCCAGCAGCAGACCTGTAACCAGTGGTGTTCCACAGGGATTAGTCCTGAGACCTCTACTGTTGGAAATCTATTTTTCCAAAGTGTAAGCTAAAACTAAAGGTCTGTGGCTGACAACGTTTGCTGATGACTGCAAACTGGGAGCCATTGTAGAATCTCCAAATTATGTCAATATCCTACAAGAGGGTCTTACACAAACAAATGACTGGTGCCAAAGTCATGGTCTTAAACTCAATACAAAAAAATGTATTATCATCTCTTTTGGTAAGAGTGATGTTCTTGCTAACTACCACATCAATAACAACACCCTAAGTATGCACTCAGTGGCGAGAGACCTGGGCACACAGGTTGACAGCAACCTTACTTTTGATCACCATGTCTCCACCGTGGTAAGATGGGCATTCTGTATTGCTCATCTCATAAGTAATGGCATTGCCTCCAGAAAAGAAGTTATAACCTCCCTGTACTCTTCCCTCATCAGGCCAATAATTGAGTACAATGCCCTTTTTGGTATATACCTTTCCAAGCACCTGCAGCAATTGGAGAGACCACAAAGGTTCCTCACAAGGAAAATTCAATGTTTTTAGCATCTTTCCGATTAGGACCATCTGAAATCACTGTCACTTTATTCTGTTTCATACAGACTGCTCAGAAGTGATCTCTGCCTTGCATATAAGGTAATATTTGACCTTGCTTTATTGGAAATGCTGCATATCCATAAGTCAAATGGTACATGGGTTACTCACTCTAATGGCCTTAATCTGGTATGTGACATTGATAGAACCTGCTGGAGGGACAGATTTGTCTCCCAGAGGTTACCACATCTTTGAAACAGACTCCCACTTCATGTCATGCAGTGCACCTCATTGGCCCTCTCCAAACACAATCTAGATGATTGGATGGGTACTCGTAAGTTCACCCCAGGGGTTCCACCTATGTCCCTCTTGGACATGGGTAATAGGTGCTGATCATGGAAATAAGGATAAAACTTTGCTAGGCTTGTAAGGGCCCTAGTGTCATTAGCCTAGTAGATTCCTATGATCCTATGTACATCCAGGAAGGTAAAGGACTAGGGGGAAGGAGGGAGGGAGTGAATACTACAGCAGTGAAGGCAAGAACAGCTACTGTTATGGTAAGATTTTACACAACTGTACTATGTCTTTACATTCACTGCTGCAGTATTCCTAACAGATGGGAGAGTGCCAAAACTCAAGAGAAACTGGTAACGATATGCACACACGTCCAGCTAGCTGCTTCAAGAATAGAATTTGTATCTAAGCCCTTGAAAAAAGCACCAGAAGAAGCCACATATTTAATAGAATGAGCCTTGACTGAACAGGGAAGGCTCTTGCCATGAAAAGTGTAACAAAAGGAAATAGCATTAGAAATCCAAGAAGAAATAGTTTACTTGGATACAGCAAGTCCCAAAGATCTAGGATGAAAAGAAACTGATCAGATTTTCTGATAGACTTAGTCTTATACACATAAATCCTGAGTTGTCTATGCATGTCCAAAGCATGCAGCACCCACTCACTATCCATTTGCAGAGAGGTGAAAACAGTAGGCAGATTAATAGACTGATTAAGTGATAGCTCATTAACCACCTTAGGCATAAAAGAAGGGTTAGTGGGTAAGGACACTGACTTCATGAAAGATCAAAAGAGGAGGACAAGCCATAAGGGTCTGTAACTCAGAGACCCATCAGGCAGAAGGAAGAGCTAACAAAAAAAACAGTTTTCCAGGAACAATGTTGCAAGGAAGCTGAAGCAGTAGGCTCAAAATGAGGCTGAGTCAACTTCTCCAAAACAAAATTAAGATCCCAGGGAGGAGGAACAGGCTTCCTGAGAGGGCTAATATTAAGGACACCTTTAAGAAATTGTTTCACCTCAAATCTAGAAGCTAATAGAGGAGAAAAAGGCAGACAGCAGAGATAGCTGATAAGTGGGCCTTAATAGAAGACTAGGCCAAACCAGCATTGAGCAACTCACACAAATAAGTGAGAACCAAAGGAACATCCACAGTAAGTGTGGCCAGGTTATGAAAGAGACACCAAATAGAAAACCTCTTTTATTTGGATAAGTAGGATTTCCTGGTAGTAGGTTTCCTGGCAGGCTTGCAGCATGTCCTCAGAAAATGTATCTATGAGGAATCAAAATCCTATCACCCACAGTGTCAGTTTAAGTGTGAACAGGTGGGGATGGATGAGAGATCCCTTGTCTTGTGAGAGTGTGTCCCCAAAGGAAATTTCCTTAAAAGGAACATCAGGGCTAATAGATTCTTCTTTCTCTGACCCATAGTCCAAAGGAGAAGGAAACTGAGTAGAATAAGTCAGGGATTTGTCATCAGAATCTGAATCATCCTCAGAAGAATTCTGTTCTATAGGCCTTTTAAGGGGAGTAGACAACCAAGGAGGAGCAGGAACTGAAACCACTTGAGGAGGCTTTAAGGACATTAAAGCAGTAAATAGCCCATGAGTAAAGGCCTACCACTCACTTTGTGGATCCCTAGGAACAGAAGAAACATGCTTAAGTTTCTCTTTCTTTTTAAAGGGAACATCTCCTCCAAAAAATTAGAAGGCTTAGACTCAGGACAACAGTTGAGAACTGTAGTAGGAACTTCTTTCTCAACTAAAAATGAAGGAACTCCCCTAGGCATAAAAAAAAAAATCATCCGTGGTTTCCCCCTGAATGTCTGAGATGCATGCCTGCAAAGCCTGTTTAGACATGTGTCAGCTGGATCCTCACTGGCCTCCAACATGATCACAGCAGAGAAATCTGTTAACATAGCCGGGTGAGCCTCTGGGTTTGTAATGACCTCTGGAGAAACACCTGGCAGAGGCTGGACAGCAGAAGATTCCGGTCGTACCTTTTTTACCTTCTTCTTCCCTAATGCCTGACCCTCAGGACAGGAGATTCCTTACATTGTATCTTTAGTGAGAAGCTTAAGATGCTGATTCTCAAGATACATGGAAAGGGAAGAAACTACTGTAAAGGGTTTTTGAGATGAATGCCTGACAAACTGAACAAGACATATGGTCATGAGAAGGTCCTAGACAAAAAAGACACTTATCGTGGTGGTGTTTATGGGGAATCTGTCTCCTACACTGACATTTACCCTTCCTGGATGACATTAACCCTAAGGGTCAGAAAACCAGACAAGAAAAAAACAAAAAACCCCAATGGGGTACTTATCTGCAACTGCAAAGAAGTCAGCAAACAGGTGTAGGTAGTCCTGGAAAATGAAAATGCTTTCGGTAGTCCTGGAAAATGAAAATGCTTTCAACTAGCAGAAAACCAATGCTGGTAAACAGACCACTGGTGAAATGATATGCTTGGAGTGTTAGCAAAGAAGTTCTGACTATAGTAGGCCTGAACGTCACCTTTGTGCCCTATGCTATGCAAGGAGCATTTGGGTGACATTCGGCATACGTTTAAGGCAACAGGAGTTTTTGATAGACTGTTCGGACATTGGCCTTCCATGGTAGGGAATCCCCATATGTTAAGAATACTGCAGCAGTGACTGAAAGGACATCTTAAGAGTCTCCAGAAAAGTAGAATGGCAAACTGTGTCAAAGGTTTTGCAATGATTCAGGAATATAACATTGACATATTTACCATCCTCCAAGTGTCAAGATAAATACTGAGCCAAATCTGAGAGAGCAGTATCAAAGTAATGGGAAAGCTTGAAGTCATTTTGAGATTTAGGCATGACTGCTGTGTGAGTTAACTATACTAGCAAAGGAGCTGTTGGTGCATGCCTATTTGTATTACTTTTGAAAATGGATGAAGAAAGAGTGATTGGACACTAGTTTTAATGTTTACCCTTCATTAGCTGCAACAGATTCAGAGAGCAGTCATGATTGTCAGGAGAATGTTTGGGTTTATCCTGGGTGGGGACACACTGGGACAAACTCCAGAAGCAAAGATGCAAAGCTCCTCCTCCTCTGGTCCCTGTTAAGGACATGCCTAGAGTAAATTGTGTGGTTCTTTAAGACATAGAAGGAAAAGAAAAAAATGATTGCTGTAAATAAAGAAGTCTTGATGAAAGCTGCCACATTTGTGTTGGAGGGTAAGGAAAAATATGCCCAGAGCTGAGGTGCTAAACCAGTTTTCACTAGAGTCCAGAAATGATTGGGGAGCATGATGTGGTTCTGGATAATCATGTAAGATGTGAGGCAACATGAAGAGGGGGCATAGTCAGAATATTGTTGGTTAGTACTGAAAGAAGGGGTGAAAGAAGTGGTCCTACAGAGTGTTCATGTCATGATCACATTTCTAAAGACATCGACTGAAATGCAGTAGTAGTAGTACTGGTGATAATAATAGTAATTATTATTATTATAATAATAATAAAAATAATAATAATAATTGTGATGATAGAGGTACTCCCAGCCATGCTTGGAGAAAGAGATCAGTGGATTTGTAACATATGCTGGCAAAGCTAGCTGGAATTTTGTAAATAATTATTTGTCATTTGTATGTCAAACTTATTTGTACAGATGCTTGTGCTGAAAATGTATTTGTGAGGTTTGCTTGTGTTAAAATGTATCAACAGTGCACCCTGCTGGAAGGTAAATAAATGTACGTTTATTGTTGTAAGTGAATTAAATGTATATGTTGTAACAGCATATACTGGAAGTGAAGAGGTTCATCTTAATCCACCTGACTGCAAAATATTCTTGAAATTAAAATTACTTTATGGGTTAAGCCATAAAGATGTTATCCCATAATTTTGAATGGAGCCAGAGACGCAATGTTTGGGCTACAGAATACTTGGTAACTCCTGAAGGAAGAGTGAAATGGTTTTATGGTTTTATGACTTACAGCAGCTGCAGCACATCTGAGCAAAGCTCTATTTGTGTGTATTATAGCACATAGGTGCTAAACCCTGGTAGCTTCTAGTGATGGGAAATAGTGCGGGAAACAGAGTTAGATGACCAGATGTACAGAAATTATGTTTTAATATTAGAGGAGACTGAACATTCTGTATTCTGTCTTGGATCTGACAATAGGGACCACTCACCCATCTTGCCTTCAATAAGTAGGAACATTAATTATTTTAGTGAATCGGGAATAGATAGTGAGACTAGCTAAATACTGTTTTTTTTTCTATAACTGTGTGAAACCTTTCATCAGTGTTATTTTTAATATTCCCTGTGACTGAAACTCTGGTGTTTACTATAAATAGATGTTTAGTATTTTCATATTCTTTTATTATTTATTATTAAATATATTTAAACTTTTCATTGTGGCTGATCCTTTTTAGTAAATATTTATGTTTTGAGCATATTTGCACAAATTTATTTGGTGATACTTCTGACCATTCCTGAAAGCCTTACTGTTTGGTCAGCATTACCATTTGTATTAATATTAGTTTCACTCAGTATAATTGGATATCCTTTTAAGAACCTTATAGTAACTGACTGGTGGCAGTGAATCTACCTTATAATCTGGGCATAGTTGATAGAGTGGGTAATCTGTGCCATTCTTTCCTAGGTGTGTGTGTGTGTGTATGTGTGTGTGTGTGTGTGTGTGTGTGTGTGTGTGTGTGTGTGTGTGGAAATTGAATTTGAAAGAGTGTGTGTGCTACTTGGACAGGGACACAAAACACAGGTTTCATAGACAGAGTGGTGGAGGACTTGGCTTGGGCAGTTGGCTGAGGACTTAACTCTGAAACTGTGTCTGTAGCAAGCCTTATTGGAAACCCGGGGAGAGACAGATATAGAGAAATCCACACCCCGGGCTGACTATGTTCCCTGTGTGCATCTAAAGGGAAAATGTGCTTGATGCAGAAAGGTCTGCATCTGGAAATACTGAGTGTAGTCAGTTTTATTCCAAGTAAATGTCTCTCTTCAGTGTCAGTGGTGAGGATTCAGGCTCCTTGATTACTGGCCAATGTGGGGACATCATAATAATAGTAATAGTAATAATAATAATAATAATAATAATAATAATAATAATAATAATAATCACAACTTTCTGCATAGTAATGGATTTAGAAGAGTCAGTTGCAGAAAATGTTTAGTCAGATTGTAGAGATTTGTAAATCATTCCAGCTTTTTGAGGTTGCCATTTTAGTTGTCTTGTAGGATGCTTTATATTTGCTTTTTCTGCTACTACATTTATCATTTGCATAATTAATAGTGGAACTGTATACACTTATTGCACATATGGCAATGCTCATTCCTGTTTCACAATTTTTTTCAGGAGTATGTTTTTACAGTTCAAAGGCAATATTTCCACACAGTCATGTACACATATCTAAACACAAACACTATAGATCTTGCTTTATAGATATAGAGAGCTCTATAGTGTATGTGTGTGTATGTATGTATGTGGGTGTGTATATTTTAGGTTTAGCATGATTAATATCTCTGATCATCGTTAACATTTCCAGTCCTTCGCTACCTATATTATTTCAAGCTAAGTAGGTTCATAGGTTCTTACAAAGCTCACAACCAAAGAGATAATCAGAAAGCTCAGACATATCACCCAATATCGTGGGAAATTTACATATCCAAAATTAAGGATATTTTTCCCAAGTATCCTAGGTGAATATTTGCAGTCACCCATCTAGTCATCCTAACTGGTTGTAATGGTTGCTAGGGAAGTATTCTAGTTGGTATCTAAGGGGAGCCTAGTCACCTTGGCCTATAATAGACATATACTGTACTAATAGAACATATTCAAGGTAATTTTGTATTATAAATGCCATCTAGTTTACTACTATTTCTAGACATGTATTGGTCAGGGAACCACAGACTGTAATTTTCTAGTAACTAACAGAATCTCTCTGTATTTAAACACTGATAAAAACAGTAAAAACAGGTCTTATTATTGAAAGTCAACCTTAAAATAAAACACTATTCTGTATAACACAATAAATAAATGGAAATGCTTTAACTATAACCAGTGAGAGCTAATTACTCCTGATATAAAGAATTTCTGGCAATGTACCAGTTCTTTAAATGAGTTTCAAGGCTGGTTGTTTGCCAACAGATGCATTGAATTTTGAAAACTGCAGCACTCACTGACTGAAAGCTTCTTTATTGCAGAATCTTAATGAAGATGTCAATTTTAAAACAATAATAGAGTCCACAAAAATGTTGTTGAATGTGCGGAACAAAAGTACTTGGAGAAGGAGAATATGCAACTTTTTTCTCTAGACAGTTTTCCTGATAATGCTATACATTAATACTTTTAGTAAGAATTAAGCATCTGCCTCCACTCAAACTAAATGTTTTTTGTTCGATTGAATAAAAAGAAATTTGACTTGTTTTACATTAAAATGCATTTTTGACATCGACTGTTTCAATTTTGGGAATTATACATTGATGCACATTTTAGTTTATTAAGAGATAGCCATTGTTAGTCATAAGTTTGTACAGTGTGTTCTAATTATGTGTTAATATAGTGATCGATGTGGGTATTGAGTACCTGTGCCAGTAACATGCGGATCTTATTCCCCTCTCAAACATACTCTGAAGCACTTTTTTTAGAAATGCAGTATAAGCAAGACTGCAGAAATGATGCACTGTGCAATAGACCCATCATTTACTTTTACTGTCACTAATGATTTTGACATTTATTCACTGTTCTATCAAAATTGTATATCTAATTGTAGCAGTCCAAAATATTTTCTGAACAATTAGAACAGATTGTTGCTTCCCAGATGCTGGATTAGATTACATTGTGGGTTTATAGAAGTTCCATTTGTTACATATAATGAGCCAATGGTTGGTGGTTGACATAAAAGTTAAGGTGATTACTACACACAATAGATTCAGGGGTTGATTCTCACCAGGGGAAATGCCCACAAGGGAGTTAACCTACTACTTACCTATGAACCAATGTTTTCACAACAGGACTTTTTAAGGTAGGACCATAGATGCTCCAACCCTCATCATAAACACACACGCACAAACACATGCATCATAGTTTGACTGGAATGCAATGGTGATCCATCCTTGTAAAAATGGATCCAGAGTATGAACAGATATTACTCAGACTGTTTATTAGAAGTGTCTAAAAGTGTTTGCCTGTGTGCATTCCTTTTATTTTCGGCACTGTCAGTCATGCTGTTGTCATTTAAAAAACAATCAAACTAACCACAGTAAGAGTCCACAGGTATCACATGTACTGATTTCTACCAACTTAAATACTGAGCACTTTTATCTTATAACATACTAAGGCTTCATCTGAATGCTTTACAATGATTATCGTATGATCAATCAAACTATTTTAAATGTTGAATACAAGACAGTGGCAAAAGATAGGTCAAACATTCATATTACTTTCCTCATTTATAACCACTTAGAATTTATAGCTTAATCTATTACAAATTGGTATTGCAAGCTTTGGCTTCAGATATGATGTTTTCCCTTGCATAACTTGTTTTTGCTGCCCAGGTAAAGGCTCCTGTATCTTTTAGATGTACATTTATTGACTATATGCTTCGAATGTGTTAGAGTATGTCTAATTGCACTGCTGCCTAACTTACTCTTTTATGCTGCGGTTATTAGAACAGTAACTTCTACCAGTCTTGTAGATGTTTTGCATGTACTGTGTATCACTATAAATGGTGCTTAACTGTTGCTGCCTATATTAATGCATAGTCTATATTGCTCTGTGTCCTTAATACTTTCTCTCTACTTCCCTTCAAGCCTGCAACCCTCCTGCTAGTGAATCCCCCAGCGTCTGTGTCCTGCTGTCTGACTGAAGACCTGAACTTTCCTAGTCATCAGCAAAGTTTCTATTACCTCCTCCCAGTGCAGGAATTAGAGCCTTGCCCTCCATAAACTGTACTGCCTTGAGAAACAGAACTGTTTATTTGGAAGTATGTGTACATTGCATCTTACAGCTTAACTGAACAATATCCTGTCTCTGTTTTGTGTAAGCCAATGCTCCCTACCAGGACAACCAGCAGCTATAGCCTTCAATACTATATCCCCACTACTCTCAAACTAGCCTCCCTGTTGTTACACACCCTCCTCCTTGTATCTACGTATTGCTATTTTTTCTTCTCTCCTCTCCTATTTCCCACACTATTTCCCGTTCTACTTCTAAAGAGCATTATTTAACAGTACCTTGAGTGTCCACTTGAGGGCAGTAGTACCCCTATACATCTCATTACTTACCAGCATTCTAGCCTGAGTTACTAAAATAGATCCTTAGTCTTTTTGCCTCAGTCTCCTATATTACAGGTCCCTTTGCCACTACATTATACCCTTTTTCAGCTCTCTACTCCCTTACTTCATAGTTCTCTAAAGCATAGATACCTTACTTGCCCTCACCTCCCTACCTCTCTGATTGTTTTTCCTCTGCACTGGTCTTCTTTGCTCTGCCCCGCTCCGTTCGCCCTGCGGGCTCACTCCGCTCCCCTACCCTACCCCCAATTCCTACCCACCCCCACTGGTCCTACACTTATACTTTACTGGCCACTCCCCCCATTTTCCCATCCTATCACAACCCCCTTATCACCAGGCCACTCCCCTATCTCTATCTCTCCTACATTGTAGTAATTAACTCTCTTATGAACTACTCCCTCTCCTTTCCAACCTTTTACTACACTAACTACACCCCAGTACTAACTCCTATCCAAACATCTACTAATTTCTTACCAATATATTTTGAACCCTGCTCATTCTCTTGAAACACTCTCTTTTACTTTTATACACCAGCCACTAACACAAACTACTCCCTACAAAATCTACTGATTACCATGGCCCTAATAAATAAAACTCTTTTCACAAACATACTACTCTTAACTCCCTTAATAGCCTGTCGTACCATACCTTACTCACTCACCTCCTTTGAAAATCTTACTCTACATGAACAAAACCATTACATCCAACAAACTTTACCATCTTCTTTCAGCTCCTCCCTTAACCACAGTAATATAACCTGTACCTCCAACTATGTAGTACCAAAATATCACAGAGCAACCCACATTATTTACTTCAATACCAAAAAGACTCTTATTAACCCCTACAAACTCCTTAAAGCTATACAACACCCCCAGCAACACCCCCTCCTAGACGGTGATATTCATCCTAACCCTGGCTCCAATTATGACTATACCAATAACCTTGACAATTGAACAGTGCCTATGGTTTCTACTTTAACTAAACCATCTAACTCCCTCTTGATAGCTCACCTTAACATTAGAAGTATTAACAATAAAATTTCCCACCTGCATGCTCTCCTTGATGTCCACTCATCTGACATTCTATGTCTTACAGAAACCTGGCTAAAACCATCCACTCTAGACCAGGAAATTACCCCTCGTGGCTACAATATCCTTAGATGTGACCATAAAATCAAAAAAGGTGGAGGTATAGCCATTCTCTATAAATCTAACCTCCAAATTTCCTCCTTTAATATGCTTCTACTATCAGACACCAAATCTGAAATTCTAACTACCAAACTCCAAATCAATAACTCCAAATCTATCTATCTAATTTGCACATATCTCTCCCCAGGTAATAATACCAATACTCTTGAAAACCTACTTAGTTACCTCTCTACCCAACTACCCCAAGAGACAATTGTACTGGGTGACTTTAACATTGACTGGTCCACCTGTAGTTCTCCTAACCCAACCAACCACATAAACCTCTTTGGATTCTCAAAATTAATAGCAACTCCTACTAGAATCCACAAACCTAGCAGTAAGGAAACTACTCCGGACTGGATCCTTATTAACAGCCATCCTAAAACTTATACTCCAGGAACTCTTCCCGACGATATCAGTGACCATATGCTTACCTACATTATTAGACAAAGAGTCTATATTTCAACTACTCATAATCTCAAAACCTCTCGCTCAAAAAAATTCTTCAATCCAGACTGCTTCCTAAATGAATTACAAGCATGTGACTGGTCACCACTAACCCATCTTGAACTTGATGAGGCTGTTACCTACTTTAATACTAACTTTCTTCAAATCCTTGACTGCCATGCACCTTATCGCTCTACTAGAATAAGAGCCAAATCTGCCCCTTGGCTCACAATACAAACTAGGCAAAAGATACTCCTCAGAAATAAAACCTGGGCTAAATGGAGAGCCACCAAATGTCCAACAGATCATCTCCTCTTTAAACAGCCAAGAAATGCCACCAAGAAAGATATTCTTAGAGACAAAAAAGACTTCTACCTTCACCTCCAACAAACCAGTCAATGAACTCCACAAAAATTTTGGTCAGGGATAAACAAACTTCTTCAGCCAGGTCACCCTACTACTCCAGACCCAGTCGGTTTCAATCATAACAACTCCAACCAGATCCCTGATGCTTTTAAGAACTACTTTACAGAAGCCATTCAAACACTAGCCAATTCCTTACCACCCTTCACTGCTTCCCCACTAAATATCCCCAATACTTCATCTCCCACCTTTCATATACAACCTGTATCTACATCTCTCATCTGTAAGTTACTTCAAAAATTAAAACCTTGCACCCCTTCGCTGACCGTCTCCCATCTGAATACCTACAAATTGCCGCAAAAGCCATTGACTTTCCCATCTCTATCCTTATTAACAGAACCATCTCAGAAGGCCAAATGGAAAGTTTCCCACATCATCCCTCTTCATAAAGATGGACCTTCTATTGAGCTTTCTAACTTTCGTCCTATTGCTTTACTCTCCCCATTAGCTAAGATAATGGAAAAATGTATTCACAAACAACTACTTAACCACTTACTACAACATAACCTACTAGCAAACTGCCAACATGGCTTTAGGCCATTGCATAGCACATCAACTGCCCTCTTATCCTTTATCGACTCTATAAACAAAAATCGTAACAATAACTCTTTTTCCTCTGCACTATTTATTGACCTGTCAAAAGCCTTTGATATGGTTAACCATAACTTACTTCTAGACAAGCTAAAGGCCCATTCTCTCAATCCTCAAGCTATACAATGGTTTAGGTCTTATCTGGAAAATAGACATCAAGCAGTACTTTGGCATAACAATCTGTCTTCACTACTCCCAGTAAATATTGGAGAACCCCAAGGCTCTATCTCAGGCCCCCTACTCTTTTCCTTATTTATTAACAATCTACACATGAACATACCTCAAGCCACCTGTATTCAATATGCTGATGACTCCACCTTAATATGCTCAGCCAAGAATATAGCCTCTCTCCACTCTCTCACCCAAACTGTTTTTAATAATGTCGAAAACTGGTTTTTGCAACACTGCCTACTCCTGAATCCCAAAAAAAAAAATACTGCTTTTTACTCCAACCCATAAATGACCTATTCCATTCTTCTCTTTAACCTCTAACAATGGTACCAACATAACCCCTGACACTACAACCCACCTACTAGGTGTAACAATTGATAATCGTCTCAGCTTTGATGACCACATCAACTGCACCATAAAGTCTGTTAATAAAAAACTTGGTACCCTCTATAGAATTAAACCCTTCCTTACCCCTTCAGCAAGGAAAACTATTGCCCATACCCACCTAATTTCTACCCTTTTCTATGCCTCTGTTATATATACTAACCTATCCAAAAACAACCTCTCTAAACTCTCCACCTGTTATAATAGCATAGCCAGATTCATTACATGCTCCCCCTTTAAAACTCACCACTGCCTCAACCTCAAACAACTTGAATGGATAGAAATGCAAAACCACATACTCTGTCAACAACTACTTATTACTGAAACGATCCTATACCACCCTAACAACACTCCTATCCTCACTAATCTAATTACACCATATAAAAATCTAGCTACACTACGCTCTGCTAATAAGCTTCTAGTTTCCTCTATTAAATCCAACAACAAAGCCGGTGATTCACTTTTCTCAAACACTGCAGGTAAAAACTGGAATCTGCTTCCTTCTGAATTATCAACCCTTGCTTCGACTTCTCTATTTAAAAAACATCTTAAAGACTCATTGGCTTTGTCCATGTGCTAATCCAGACTGATATTTTTCCCCTTCCTTTTCTACTCCTCTAACCTATGCCTCCAAATCTATCTATTACCCTTTTCTTCATAATATGAGGATAAAATATAACTTATTTTTCTCTTAACTGAATCTTGCTCATACCTTCTTGTGTGTGTAGTATATTGTTTAGTATAATTTCTTACTAAAGTTTTTATAGTTTATAATTTTTAAGTTTTCTTTGAACAATGTTGCCTCTGTATTTGCTTTATCATGTCTTTTTATATTGTTAACTTTGTCACTGTTCATGCTTGGAGCTTTTCTCCCCGGGCCTCTACTGAAAATGGACATATATCCAGTTAGACTAGCCCGGTCAACAAATGTAAAATAAATAAAAATAAATAAATACTGAAAATCCTTAACACTGAATGTACAAAAGACTGCATAAGAAAATAATTTCCTTTGCGATCTTTACACCAAAATGCACCATAACACTAGCCCAAATTTCTATGAAGAGAGGTAATGTTGCAGAAAAAGATTTTTAAGGTAAGGTGTAGGGGTTAGTAGTGGAACAGGATTTGGGTTAGAGTTAAGGTTAGAGTTAGCATTTAAGTAGACTACCTCTTATCCAGCCTCTGTTTAACCAGCCTCCTCTTTAACCAGCTATCAAATTTCTGCTGTAACCCTAGCAAAAGACAACAGAGAAGAACAACACTTCCGCCTCCTCTGAGCTAAATAATGACAGACATTTGAGTTTTAGACTTCATATTGATTAGAAAATTGCACACTAATGCAAATCCTGTTATTCTAGCTGATTTATAACCTATAAATGCTATTTTGTATACTTTTTCTGATTAACCAGCCATTCATTTATCCAGACTAAGGTCCGGTCCCAGCGAGATTGGATATGATCGGATATGAGGGAGTCTCCTGTATTACTAAGAAAGGTGAGGGGCTTTGTGTTCTAAGTGCTGAGAGGTTTGGTTAAGTGCCTATCTACTTACTCATCATGGAGTGTTGACTAGTTTTGAGCCGATACTACATTAGTCTTATAAGTACATCTTCAGAGTATAGCATCTCTTCAACGACTGAACTGACTTAATTTGCAATAATTCAGTGCTGCTGCATTTGTTGATAATTTCAGTACAAAATACTTTCCTCATTTATAACCACTTAGAAGGATGTAAAAAAACTAAAAGCAAACAAAGCACACCACAGGAAATGCAACCTGGAGGGACACTGTAAGATAATCCAAGAAAGGTTCCAGCCAAGTCAAGATAAAAATAGTAATTTAATTGAGCGCTTTCGTGTCAAATGTGAAACTTCATCAGAATAACAAACTGAGACACCAACTCACTTTAAACGCACATCATTAGTAACATAGCATAACAAGGAAAAAACAAAAAAAAAAACAAAAGTTAAAAACATTAAGTAAAAAATTTCATTAACATTAAGAAACCTAAAATAAAAATGCAGCCTAAATGAAGCCTTACATAAGCCCTAAAGATTTGAGTTTAGTAAACGGTTAATAGAAATTTAGTCATTTTTACCAGTATTATCCCCTGCATTTGTTTTTAATCTGCCAGAATATTTCATGAACCTCTAAAAAAGGTCCACTGTGCCACCCTGTGCACTAGGTCATGAAGTTTCTGTAATAAAAAATAATGCTCAGAAAATTCAGAAATATGTTTAGCCAGGGCATTATTAAGGTAGTTATTTCCAATACTATATATATATATATATATATATATATATATATATATATATATATATATATATATTATATGTTCTCTTATCCTGTCTGTAAAAGCCCATTTGCTTTTTCCAATATAGAAACAATCTCATTTCTGACAGATAGCTGCATAAACAATAGCCTTAGAATGACACATACAATAAAACTTAAGGCTAATATTAATGTTACTCATAGTGACAACATCGGTGTTTAACAAAAATCGACAAGTGTTGCAGTGCCCACATTTAAAAGTCCCCCATTTGCGTTGATTGTAATTTTGATCGCCATTATTACATTCAAGCAATTTCTTAAGACACACTCTCCTTTGCACTGTAAATAATCAGTAAACCACCACCATTTTCTCTGTTTTGTCTAACTGACTAAAAACAACCCAATTCCTTTGAATAATGTTTTTAATGCCTAAGAAATCTAGACTATATGTGGTAATAAAAGCTGTCACCCAAGTTTTAGGGAGGGATTGCGTAATAGCATGATAACTGTGTGTGCTCCCCAAATACGGGGTATATGTGCCAAGTTGTCTCTTGGAAACCACATCATTCATAATGTCAATAAGAAATTTTTCCAGATACCTACTTCTCAAAAACATGTTCTTTAATTTTTTACATTCCAATAAACAATCAGAAAATTCAGAAACAATGCTAGCAGTCCTAACCAGTTCTCTTTTAACCACTGTTTTTTCTGATGCAGAGTGGCTGCTTGTAAAATCTAAAAAGGAAATCGATTATGTTGGTTTTCTGAAAACAGAAGACACAGATCTATTATTAGGTCTGTTAACTCAATGTCTAAATAGTGTAGGGTTTCACCAAAATCTGAGTACATAAACTTAAAGAAGGAGAAGGTGTTAGTTAACTGTTCAGACTTGCATAAAGAGCTTCTACCATTGTTTGAACATCACGGGTATGAGCTTATGGAAGTTCTTATTAAGGACAACCTTAGATGCATGGACAAGATTTCTATGGAAATTAAAAATTTAGTAATTTCCATTTCAAATGATTTGTTGTTTGACCAAATTTCTTGTCAATACAACAATATATTTTTAAAGCCGGTGTCTTAATGAACGAACTTAGAAATAAAAAAGAAGCTAAACTGAAATGTGATGTTGTTGAATATGAGCAAGGGAAAGCATACTCCCCCCAATGTCTCATGCCTGGTCAATGCAAATGCATATTTATGACCTGGACAATGTGGACAGTGGTGTACAGGTAAGCGAACCAGGGTGATAACTATCCTGAGGCCCCTTTATTGTCAACCCCCCTTGATGAGGTCAGAGAAAATTTGATCTTGGGAAAATGGGGGACAAACCAGACTCAGTCCAACTACAATCAATGGGGGACCATTCAACAGTCGAGGGGGCAGACAACCAACCAGTAGAACCACTGGGACAATTAAATGCTGTTTGTGTTAATAATTCTAGTGATTTTAATGTGTTTAATTACAGCAACAAAGTAGTTAAAGATCTATTTTTTGAGATTTTTTTCTAAAGGTTTTACCTTTGTACTCACAGCTAGAACAAAGTTAGTTGAAGTCCTTTTGGACCTCAACTTGTTTTTTTAGAAAGCTTAATTTTAGTCTTTTTGTTCCCCTACGATGGTACTTCTTCTCCCTCACTAACATTAACAAGTCCAAGTATCTTTAATCCCCCCCTTTGTCTAGTTTTACATATTTTGTAATTCTTGTGTGAATGTGATATTAGAGTGCTTTTGCACAAACAACTTGATTCAGTTAAATAAAAAAAAGTAGAATAATATCGTTAGCTCCCAAAGTATCCTTCAGCAAAAGTTCTAAAAACCATGTTGCAATGAATAAACTCAAGGATACACCACAAGAAATCACGAAAATAGATGAATAAAATCTTGCTTTATTCCAATAAAAACATAAAGTAGGATAAAGCTTCGGCGTGCAGTGCACGCTTCATCAGATCAATTAAATTATGTTAAAACACTTCTTATATAGTAAACTTTAACCAATTAAAAGTCAAAATTAGTTAGCAACAAATTAAACTGATTAATCAATTAAAACCTTCTTACATCAATCAAACTTCTGAGACTAAAATTAAATTGATTTTACTATGCTTCCTGCATTATTTAGATTCATAATCAATGCTCGTAAAACGAGCATTTCTTACTCTAATATTAATAGCCACTTATAACTTCATTCTATAAGTGCCATCGATTTCATATTCATATGACATGTTCACTTAAAAACCATGCTAAATATTCAGATTATTTTAAACTCATCTAGATGTGCATTTAAAGCACCAGATCCCATTAATTACAGTTTGAATTTAAACCAAGAATACATACTGATTGTAATAGCACTAATTTGATTTACATGGCAAATTGTACATCTTGCCAAGCTTTTTACATAGGATTAACAAAAAGAAAATTGAAAGAACGTATTTACAATCATATATATGACATTCGTAAGAGGAATGAATTAAACGCATTGGCTAAACATATCAATTCTAATCCCACACATGAGTTTAAATTCAGGGTATTGCAAGTAGTGAGAATGAGTAATAGACTGGGAGACAATGTAAACCATCTATTGAAAATAGAACTAGACTGGATTTTTAAATCCGGAGCACATAAGGAACCAGGAATTAACAACTATGTTTCCCTAAAGCCTATTCTTGAAAAAAGATAGTATTATAGTGCTGATAATCGTCACTATGTTTGTATAGCTCCCAGTCTCTCACTAAGGTATAATTATGCTTATAGGAACATTCATAGTAATATTTGATATGAATAAAAAGTATTGAAGCTTAATGAACTAAAACAAGAATAAAAATGAAAATAAAATAAGGCCCTGCATTCTATTAGTATTTTATTAGCGTAGCCCTAATAAAGATTTTTTAATCAAGATATAATAATGTGCTTTAGTATATAGTTAGAATGAGCATTAGCATCAGCTTTAGCAATATAAGTGGAAGGCATAATACTTTATAGTATTATGCAGAGTGTTAGGAGGACATTTATATAAATTTTTTTCATCTTCTGCTTTTTTACTTTGCAATGTTTATAATGAATTTATGTAATCATTATATAGGCAGGGTGCCCTTATTTACAGTCAACGGTCTAATATTCTGTAAATAGAAATATATAAATTAATATTTTTCTATCATCATCATTAATTATAGAAATAATAGTAACAAGATAAGGTTACACAGTCTCTTAAGACATGATATACCTATATTGTATCATGTATTATACATCTGTTAGTTTTGTATTTTATTAATTATATTTATTATATTTATTTATTTATTATACTTAGTATATATTTCCAACACTGATTTTTATGATGTTAGTTTTAATTTCATCTTATTATATATGGAAAAATGAGATGAATAACATAGAACTCAGAGGTATAATATGTATGAATGAGCGACATTTGACCATTTTGGTCTATTAGCTTGATTCATTATTTACAATCGGAAAAGACCTGATATTTACATCTTACGATTCTCAGACATATGTCTTTGTAAAATTTTCAATGAATATGTACGATAGAATATCAACATGTTTTATGTGTTGGCGATATGACTCAATAAATGGTACTATATAAGATTTGCCATGTATATTGAAGTGACCTTACTGAGATAGTCTATTATGCGACAGAGTGAAGTTTTTCAACAAACTGTAATTAATGGGATCTGGTGCTTTAAATGCACGTCTAGATGAGTTTAAAATAATCTGAATATTTAGCATGGTTTTTAAGTGAACATGTCATATGAATATGAAATCGATGGCACTTATAGAATGAAGTTATAAGTGGCTATTAATATTAGAGTAAGAAATGCTCGTTTTACGAGCATTGATTATGAATCTAAATAATGCAGGAAGCATAGTAAAATCAATTTAATTTTAGTCTCAGAAGTTTGATTGATGTAAGAAGGTTTTAATTGATTAATCAGTTTAATTTGTTGCTAACTAATTTTGACTTTTAATTGGTTAAAGTTTACTATATAAGAAGTGTTTTAACATAATTTAATTGATCTGATGAAGCGTGCACTGCGCACGCGAAAGCGCTTATCCTACTTTATGTTTTTATTGGAATAAAGCAAGATTTTATTCATCTATTTTCGTGATTTCTCGTGGTTTATCCTTGAGTTTATTCATTGCAACGTGATTCAGTTAAATATAATTTGACTTCAGATCAATTTAATTTACTTAAAATATGAAGTCAAAACAACAAAGTGAGAATTATGAAACCTGACAAAGAGGGAGGGGTTGTCATGATAAACACTAATGACTACAACAACAGAATAACGCTTCTTTTAGGTGAGAACACATATAAAGAAGTTTTACATGATGAAATGCAAATAGCGTATATGAAGATTGATTATTTATTGTACAATATGCTTATGCAAGGGGAAACTGAGTTTTTAAAGGGTGATCATTTTATGGTCCTTGCAATCCACAAGGACCTATTGGACCTTCCTTTAAGACCTATAGTTGATGGTAAGGTCTCTAAATCATTCACCTTGACCAAGTTTATTAATTATAAACTCAAAGGGACCGTTCAAGGATTTGAATATTTAATCAGGGACTCTTGGGATTTTTTATCATGAATTTCATAAGACTTATACAATGAAAGTATTTTATTTTTAAATATAGGTGTCAAAGATTTTATTTTCAGTAATACCACATCAACAGGGGCTTGACTGATTGTTCAAGTTTCTTATTGAAAATAGTCCCCGGGATTCAATAAAGTAATTTCTCTGTACAGGAACAGTGTAGCTGCTCCTGCACGGAATATGGCCGCCGAGTGATCCAGTAAACTACTGTTTTGATGTGCACAAGCCTGCCTACACTGTTATTGCACAGACACTACTGCATAATGCTAATTACCTCATTTGCTGGTGAAAACCATGCAAATGAGGTGAATTAGCAATTCAGCAAGCAGGCAGGCATCCGTGCAAGAATAGTGTTAGTTGCAGAAATGCAAAAATTAAAACGGAGGCATGACAGCTCAAAAAAAAGTATGTATTATAATCTGTAGGCATGTCAATGGCCAAATATATGGCCATTGGCATGGAAAAGTGCTTCATTTTTATAAAAATAAAAGTCATTTTTTTGGCCGGTCTCGGCCGTTTAAGTATAGGGCAGCAGCTCGCAAATGGGACCGTGCCGAAAATAAAAAAAAAATGTGAAAAATTAATTTTAAGGGAAATCTGCATTTTGCCATTATAGTCTATGGCATGCAGAATCAAAACAATACCAGGGAACAGTGGTTGTTAAGGAGAAAGGCTCTGGGGTAGTGCAGTAACTATGGACTAAGGCAGTGGGGTATGCAAATGAGGGGAAATTTATGGAATCACAAAAATCTTCTAAGTGCCAAACTGCACCTAACTGTGTAGGTGCTATAACATGATTGTCTAAGTAGGAGAAGAAACAGACATGAAATGGGGGTGTGTCATGCATGGTATAAGCACATTGGAGCCCTATGGTGCACAGATAAGCTAATTAAGCACAGCTAAGCAAAGGGGTGTGTCTGAGACTGTATTCACTTATTCCATGAAATGAAGAGCATGTTCACATCCAGGGAGGGCCATTTCTTCATATTTACAATAGCTAAACGTGTATGCACGGTGTGCTCCAGGTCTAAAACAAAACAAAAAAACCCCGGAAATAGCAGGACTGTTTACATTTGGGCACCCGGTTTGCGTGGCGTGCCTCAGGGCTTAAAAGGGGAGGAAATGGGAAGAGAAAAAAAGGATAAAAAGGAAAATAGCAGAATAAAAGCAATCAAGAACAAATTACAGAGCTAGCAGGTGGAATGCATCATAGTCAGCCAATCATAAAGGCAGCATCTGCAGCACAACAGTATAAACTATGGAAACACCCTACAGTCTGGTTTTTCCCACAAACTCTGCACCATTAGTGCACACATGCGGGGGAATTTTAACTGGAAAAATGTTAGGGGCTGCCATTGCTTTGATCCATCAGTATGTGCTAGAGGCTGAAGGTGGAGAGAAAGATAATGCTGACAACCACCACAGACTGAGGAGGAGAAGAAGAGTGTTCAGACCCAGGGTAACTTGCCAGAGGCTACATGATCTGGAGATAGTAGAGTACTACAGGGTGGACAGAGACATGCTTCTACAAATCACTGAGCTGTGCCAGCCTCGACTCAGACCTAGAGCCAACAGAGGGGAATTCATCCCAGTGGATACCAAGGTATGTGTAGCCTTACGAATTCTAGATACAGGTATGTTCCAAAGTCCTACTGGGGACATCATGGGGGTCTCACAGGCATCTGCATCCAGGGTACTCCACCACTTCCTGGATGCTATGCTACCACATACCGGTGAGCACATTTACTTCCCCAACAACCATGAGGAGAGAACCAATGATATCCTTCTCTTCCACCATGTAGCAGAATACCTCGAGGTACTGGGTGCAATAGACTGCATGCACATCCACATCAAAGCACCACCCGCTGAACAGGGTAGGGTGACACCCAACAGAAATGCACACACACCCACACAAGAATGCCATAATAAGGCACACACAGACCAGAATCACTATAGAGCATGTGTTTGGGATGCTCAAGTCACGTTTCCATTGCCTTGACATATCTGGTGGAGCCTTGCAGTATTCTCCAGGCACATGTCCACACATGTTCATAGTATGTGCCATGCTACACAATATGTTCCTGTGGAAACAGCTGCAGCAGGAACAGCAGGGGGAAGGTCCACACAGCCCACCACCACTGCCAAGGTCCCCACAGGCACAGAGGGACTCAGAGGAGGAGGCCCCTGAGCCTGCTTCTTTAGCCTTGGCAAAGAAGCAACTCATAGCACACACACTGACACTGTAGGGACCCCCAGGGACTGACACCTCTCTCTGACTCGCACACACAGTAAAATGGATGACACACACATCACATTACCTGTAGCTTATCATGTATAGGCAGTGTACTGTGTGCATCCAACATAGGCGCCACTCAAGCACTGTGCTCACAACTGCCGCAGACACAAGGTAAGTCAGTCTTCTTAACAATAAATGACTGGATTAGTATGTTTTGCTAGCATATCTATGGTAATGCTGCATGCATGCAAGGGAATGGGGTGACCTACTGGGATAGCAGCACACAACTGATAGCTGTGTGGGACACCAGGAAATATCTGGCCAAAACTGGCCTCCACACACTATATAGTAGTACCCAAGGTAGCAAATCCCACTGCAGTATATGTGTGGGGACAACTAATTGGGGGTCATAGGTTACAGGCATGGATGTCAGTGTGGGGGTCTCATACCCACCCCTCACACCCACACAGCAAGGCAGCTGTAGAAAACCAGAGACAAATGTCTGGTAAAGGCACACAAATGGTAGCAATGTCGAATTACCCCTCTACAGACTTACACAGTGATAGCACAGCAGGACTCGCAATTGCAGTAAGGTGATGAAGGGTAAGAATTCTAAAATTTAAATGTATGCCATTACAATCTGACCTGTGCTCTTTACTGATATGCCTCTAGTCCCCAAGACAGGGCACAATAGTATGCTAAATAGAACCACAATGTAAAGCAATATCAGCACAGTCTGTTCAAATGTGTGCAGTTGACAGGTGTGCCCCCCCCCATATACCCACAGAAATGCAGTAACATGTATGTTTGCAGGGAAATAGCATCATAGCACACATTGGCAGGGCTGTACCAATACACATGAAAACATGTTGCCTGTCCATAATAAGCAGGGGTCAATGAGCTATGTGTGGTTAATATTGTCCTGGCAGTCGTCTTGTAGTGCCCTAGGTACAGTGCTGTCTTTGACAGGGCCATGTGCAGATAACTGCAGTACCAACTGTAATGCATGTCAGTGACACCCACTTCTCTGCCACTGACATACCTGGAAGTCACAGTGCTATGTGGAACATATTACACATATAATGGACATCTTGAAGGATGTATAGCTGAGGTGCCAAGGCTCTTGTAACTATAACTGATTTTTGGTACTGTTGCCAGTGGTTATTCTCAATAATCCTTTTTTCTTATGTTTGCTTTTACATATAATGGACATGCCTGCACAGTAGAATGCACTCTGTACCCACACCCATAACTCACAATCTCTGACAGCAAGATGTCTGGACAAGGGCTGAAATAAAAGTGAAACAAAGGCACAATGATAGGCATGTGTCGTAAATATCACCCTTACAAACTGAGAAAGTTGGTAGGGTGAGGAGTTTGTAGTATCAGGAATTGTCTGAAGGTTATGTAGTTTGAAACAGTAATGTCTGTCATTTTGTAACATCACTCTTCAATTATATGTAACTAACTTGCCATAAAAACACAAATTTACATAGATGGGATGAAATCTCTAGCCAAACACTTGGACAACCTGCCAAGAAATGTGCATGAGAGAGGTATGGCCACACAAGGATATGACAACTCAGGATAGAAAGATACCACACAAGCAGGAAATCCCCAACCAGTATATTACCAAGTTGCTGGACTGTTTACACAGCATGCCATCACTCAACTGGCTGTAGCCACACCTCACAAATGGCCTTGTTGGGCAAGAATGTACATATCTGCCCTCATAATATTGGTCTATGCATCATGCAACTAGTAATCTTCTGGTAAAGCACTGTGATAATCTGAGGATGTCTGGCAATAGGTAATGACACAATATATTACAGTGACAGACTACAGATTTGTCAGAAAATGTCTACTAAACAAACCCAGTACCCTGAGAAAAGTCCTGTGTACTCCTGAGAGGTATGGCTGTAGCACACAAAACATTGGACTTGAGTACACCTATCTCTGGAATGGAGTCCCACTCTAGCTATAGAATGTCACAGTGGGCATGCTCCACATGTTGGAACTCACATTGGACTATATGACTGTATTGTGGATATATGTCTGTGCATACAGACAACTATGTACACCTTAACTGTCCCCCCCCCCACACACACACACCAGATAGGATTACACTTGGCTAGCTGTAGGTGGCCCATATGTGATATATCTGCATCTGTTGCATGAGATACGCACACATATATATGGGCAACAGATAACATATGTCAAGCATACACATAAATAGATGTGGGGAAGTGAGAGACAGACAGTGATAGAAAGAAAGAGACACAGGGAGACACAGGGGGGACAGACAGAGTGAGTCACACACACGGATAACTTGAATGGCATACAGTGATGTCCTGCTGTTGACAGTGGCATACCAGTTGTAAAGAGTTACACGTGCCAGCATAAAAGGTGATCCCCATTCTGTAATAGTACTGAGGTAGGGTGTATAATATCACATCACCTGCCTGTGTGTGTGTGTCCATAGGTCTAAGTATTAGGAGACTGGTCACACTCAGTACACATCACATTTCCCTACTTCACAAAATCTGCTGCTATCATTCACCTTAGAAGTACCATTGGACACCTATCACCTCTATAAGCTCTGTAGTGGGTGCGATAACTGCATGACACTATAGTACAACTAACTAGATGAGTAGGGGTTCTAATCTCAATATTGGCAAGTGTGTGTGTGTGTGTGTGTGTGTGTGTGTGTGTGTGTGTGTGTGTGTGTGTGAGACAGTTTTGTGTGTGTGACAGTTGTGTCTGTGAGAATGAGGGAGTGTTTGTTTGTAGGTGAAACAGTTTTAGGCCATTCACACCCACACTTCCCAGTGCCCCACTTTATTAGTCTTGCTGATGTCATTCCCCGTATCAGCACCTTTGGCCAGTTATCAGCCCAGTAAGCTCTGTAACACATGCAATAACTGCATAACACTATAGTACAAATCACTAGATAGGCAGGGGATCTAATTTCAATACTGGCAAGTAAGTGTGTTTGTGTGAGAATCATATTGTGTGTGGGTTGTACCATTTTGAGTTGTGTACCACCGTGTACACTTTCCATCACTCTACTTTACAAGGCTTGCTAATGTTATTCACCTTAGAAGTACCTTGGGACAAGGTGAATTCATGTAAGCTCTATGGCACATCTGATAACTGCATAACACTATAATAGAAATAACTAGATAGGTAGGGGTTCTAATCTCAATACTGGCAAGTGTGTGTGTGTGTGTGTGTGTGTGTGTGTGTGTGTGTGTGTGTGTGTATGTATGTGTTTGGGTTGTGAATCATATTGTGTGTGGGTTATACCATTTTGATGTGTGTACCATCTACATCTATTTACGACCTCAAATGGTATTACTTTATATAGCGTGTTAATGGCATCAGCCTCACATGAAGCATGTTAAACCATTACACAGGTCATTCATACAGAATATCTGGATGTTTGCAACCCATATGTGATCTGTGTCCCCTGACAATGGCCATTTATGTGATATTGTTGCCAAATAGGTCACAGTTAGTGTACTGACACACATACCAGCATCAGATATCATACCTGACTGAAACATCATGCTGATACAATGTCTGTTACCCTATCATTTGTCCAGGCTTGTAGGAGCAATAGATGACTCTAGTTGCTATTTTTAATGGGTTATCTCACCATCCATAAAGGCATTCACACCATTATGTGTTGTAAGAGGTAGTGGGTTATATCCCATGCATGTCATGTGTTTGCAGCACTATAGTACATTAAAGTGGATATGTAGGTTTATGAATCTGTCCATTGCCAACTGTGTTTGTGTTACTGTATGCACATCCCCTGTGTCAGTCTTTACTGTGTGTATGCAAAGGATATAATATTTTGTCTCCCTGTTCCACCCTGTGAACTCAGGAATACATACCACAAACCCATCATACACAGTATCATGCATGCCCTCACCAACTGCATCAGGGTTGAGTGTATGGGAAAGAAATGGCAGGGGCAACAGATGCTGACATGTGAATCTGTCATGGTTAATCTAATGGCTAAGCTGGTAAGGGACCTACTGACAGTACTCCAATAACCTGTTCCATATGTATGAGCCTGTGGTACTACACAACACTGAGGTGACATGTCTGAAGGCTACCTTTCTATGCCAAGGGGTATGTACGCCAGGTCACTCTGTCTGACAACAGTGTCCATCACACACTGTTGCATGCATGCACACCTGGTAAACATACATATGAGGTAATCCCCTGAAATCTGAAGAAGAAATAAGGGATCTAGGGACCCAAGTAGATAGTCAGCTTTCCTTTGATAACCATGTTGCCAAAGTAGTTAGAAAATCCTTCTACGTGACCCATCTGATCATGAAAGGGTTTGCATCAAGATCTAAGGATGTAATGGTGCCCCTCTACTCTTCCCTCATCAGACCCATTATTGAGTACAATGCACCAATTGGAATGTACCTGGCTAGATATCTCCAGCAGCTGGAGTGACCACAGAGGTACCTAACCAAGAGGATTACTAGCCTCAAACAGTTGCCCTATGCAGCACAATTGAAAAAGCTAAGACTGTTCTCTGTTGCATACCGCCTTCTCAGAGACGATCTCTGTCTAATGTAGAGAGCCATGTCCAACCCAGAATTGTTGAACATGCTCCATCTTAGCAAAACCAAATCTACTCGAGCTACACGCTCTAGGGATATAAACCTCAACACAATAATGAATAGAACATGCTGGAGTGATAGATTCCCTTCGAAGAGAATTCCCTTACTATGGAACAGGGTCCCGATCTACATAAGACAGAGCCCCTCACTATTACTCTTCAAGAGGAACCTTGATGAGTGGATGGGTAACAGAAAGTTCACACTGGGGATCACACCAACAGCACTACTAGATAAGGGCCAAGGGTACTAGCTGCTAGTACAAGGGTCTAGGGAACTACTAAAGGGGCAGTGAATACCGCACAACATGGCTGGGCTAATATATGCCTTCAGGCAGATAGACCAGTACCAACCTATGAACCTATGAACCTATATAAAGCTGTACCTTGACTATGAACCAGTTGGTGTACTTCCACTCTGCCATACTCCATGTTAGTAATGTCTGCAGGGCCACAGCCTGCAAACACACAGAGACCTGGAACACAAACAGAATACAGCATGTCAGACTACATTCAGTCAGTGGTACTAACAGCAATAACGCAACGTGGCTAATAAGGTATATACACCTTTATGTGTACCGATAAAAAATGCAAGCAGACAATATTACATAGCTACACTGTACTATATTCACCCTGTGCATCAGTCCCGTATTAGCCTGTCCCTGCATCGAGGCTATGGATAACAGGGATGTGGCACAGGTATCATCATATGCACAGGGTGTGATGTGGGTTTGCCAGAGACCTAGGCTGGACCATACGGTTGACATCCATGTGTGTGTGTTTGGAGGGGTATCCTATAAATGGGCTGTGCAGAGGTGCTGTGTGTGTGTCTGGAGGTGACCTGCCTGTGATACAGATGTGTCTGTGCATGTATGCACACAGTCACTCCATGTGGCTGCCCTACACAGGGGCATGTTGGACAGCTGTGGACCATACATGGCAGGGTGTCCAGTTCACTGTCTCCCGCCATGGACACATGAACTGGTCCTGCCAGGGGTCTCACTGGCACCACCAGGCCCAAGGCCAGATGCAGTACTGCTTCCTGATGGTGACTGCTGTCTGCTGGATCCATGTCCCTGATGGGACTAGCCAGGAGCATGTGCCCATGGCCAGCTCCATTGTGATGTTAACAGCAAGCCCCCTTTGGTAGTGCTGGTGTCACTGCCAGTATGGGAGTGTGAAGGTGCATGGCCCCTTAAACTCTCAGCTGATGTTGGTGCTGACCTACATCCATGGGGCTGACACAGATATCCCACCACACACTCTAGTACAGACATGCCATGGTCGAGGATTGCCAAGGTCTCACCCCACTGTCTATTCATGACCTCAGTATTTTGGAGTGTGGCCTCAACAAGGTCAGGTATGTCACCAAGTAAATCAGGATGAGTTGCATCCACCACGCTGAGTATTTGTCTGGTGTTTCATTCACTATGTGCCTGTGCATCCATGACAGCCAAAAACATGCATCTGGTGACGACTGCTGTGGCACTTGCAACAGTTGCTTGATGAGCAGCATTCCTCCTGTGAGCACCCCTGTCCATCGGCCTGTGTGGGACCTTGCCTGCCCTCTGGCTATGGGCAGTGTCTACACTCACACCTACCATAGTCACCACACTAGCCTGTTCTATGCCACCACCTGCCAACTGTCCATCATCTGTGGCTGCTGGTGTCGGGGCATGTGTGGGCATTGTGACTGTGTGCGGCGACATTGTGGATGACTGTGTGATGCCAACCAATGGCACAGATTCAGCCCCTGACAACATCAACTCTGCCTGAATATGACCATCATCATTGCTGGAGACTGCAGAGATACTGAGCTGGAGGGACCACGACCACCATGACCACCTGTGGGGGAAAGACAACATAGGTAAATTAATACCAGAACTATACCGTTTGCTGCTACACATGCACATACACACATGCACATGCATGCACATGCACGCACATGCATGCACACATGCACACATATACAGGTGAGGTGGGAGACTGGCATTACACAGACCTCGCAATTGCCAACTGGTGACATTCACAACACAGTCAGACCACTACATACACAGGCCCTCAACATCATGCAATACAGCCCTTACCATTTCCTGTTACAATTTATATACACCTCTGTGATATGTGAGTAGTGTTAGTAAGTGATGGGCCTTCAAGTAGCACACACTGCACCCATGTACACATAATTACTGTTCAACTGTATAGCACAGTGACAACTCTTATAGAACATACCTCTCAACTATGCAGAGTGTCACTGAATGTCTACATATGTGGCTCATATTTCTGGTCTATACTTCTTAAATCCTGTATTTATCTGATACATTACTGTGATGATATGAGTACTGGTGTTACTATTTAATGACATATTTTGAGTCTCATACTTCAAAACTTGCAGTACATGTATGTTACAACAGAACTGGTTACAAAAGCAACCTTCTAAGCTTACAGTGGATATTATATGTGTGTGTAGACACCCCTGTTAACATGCCAGGTTTGTCTGATATATAACATGAGACCACAGGAATCATGTAATAACATTTACCACCTTTAATGTCCAGCTCTTTGCAATGTCACTGTTGCCCCATATTTCCACCACCATTTGATGACCGTCTTCACTGTGTTTCATGGTATGTGCAATGCTGTGGAAATGTGTGTGTACCCTTCTCTAGGCTGATACCTTTCACAAATGAGATCCCTTTGCTGCTTTGTAAGCTGTATGCAAACTATGGCTGTTGCTGTAGCAGGCAACTAAGTAAATATAGGATAATCCTTGTAGGGCAGCTGACCGTTATTTGCTGTTAATCAAAGCCTCTGTAATTGATGGCAGGTGTGTACCCTAGAAGACGTAATGCTGTAATACTATCGAAAGCTGCTTCAACAAAGTATTAGCTTCAACCTGTGCACACGTATACATCTAGCTTCTTGTAAGATTTTTATGTGTCATAATCGTTCCTCTAACAGATTTGTTTGTTTTACAATTGAATTGTACAGGTTATAGGTCACATGACAGGTTGGAAGGGTTCAGAAATGTGTTATTGTGCTCTCATTTTTGTATTTCACAAATACCTGTCATTCTAACAGTGTGTGTACACCCTTTATATGCACTGTATAACACTAATTTATAAAATATATCCCTAGTTATAGGCATTCATCACTCCATTTTGTCAGTCTTTGTCCAGATTTCTTGCAATGACAGGTTGTGAGGTATGCTACAGATATGTGACATCTCCTGCAAATAGGCCCCTGTGATGACCACCGGGATGCGATGCAGTTAACCCACCATAAGTGAACATGCAGATATTGCAAAATAGCTGAGAGTAACAGTTTTGTGCATGGTCACATGCATGACCTTAACATGCCTGGGGTACTGGTGAGCCACAACAGGAAAATCCAATACTCACTGGCTTCAGGCTGCTGTCCCACATGCAGACCAGAGGTACCTATGTAGTTTTGGGGGAGAGGTATTGTCAGCAGACTAACATTTGGCATTGGTACAAGATGAATGTACATGTCTGCACAGGTACAGTACAAACTATGATAGTACACAATTTGCTGTCCCTCACCACAGATGTGCCCTTGTGTGCATTACTAAACCCCACCCACAAATGCAGTTTGAACTGACATATGCATCTAGATACTCTATTGAAGATAGTACGACTGATACATGAATAAATTGTTGTGAACTGTGGCCATACCTGGATGCTCCTCGCCTGCTGCCTGGGTGCCACCCACCTCCATGACTGGTGTTTCATGAATTGAGTGTTGTGTGGGGGCTGCCCCAAGTTTGGCAAGGCGCTCCTCTATTGACATAAGTGGGGCCTGTGTGGCTGGACCCCGACTCATTGCAGTATGGTCCCTGGTCATGGCAGCAGCCCTTTGCGGGCACAATGTATCAGGTCAGTTGCCTGATGCCTGACCTGATTGTATGTGTGGCCATGGTGGCCCAATGTGTTCTCTCTGTGGACAAGGTCATCCCACAGGGCAGTCTGCTCCCTCAAATTTTGTTGGCTCCGGCCGAACAGCACTGCATGATGCTGTATTATTGCTTCTGTAATAGCTGCAGTTACCTCTGCAGTGTACGCCAGCTGATGCTGCATGCCACTTGGAAGACATAAACAGGGAAACACATCACAGGACCTCTGATTTTGCTCAGAGTTATTTACAGAGCCAGCACATCAATATTGCCTATCATTAGCTACCACTTACAAACACATCATGCCCCTGTCATCTGTCAGCACAGTATGAACCTGCATTGCACTCCTGGTCCTGATGTGTCATGTTCCCCCCAATGAGGGACAGTACATTGCATAAACCACCATTCATCATTCACATTTGTGTAGAGGGATGATAGTGGCCATCTTCCTTGCAGATGGGATGTCAATGGTGCTCAGGCTTTGCTTGCATACAGTGTGTAATGGAGCTGGAAGCATATGCCTGAGTTCATGTAGGATGCAGACAGGAATGTTTTCAGGTCCCATGAAGACTTGTTTTTGTTGACTTTGATTAGGCAGTATGCACCTGCTCCTTGATGATCAGGGGAGGGGTGCGGGTACTGTGCATATCCACCTACACTGATGGTGAGTCAGGGGGGTGATGTCTGCCCTAAACCTGTCTGCAGCTGGTTGGCTATAGCTATAGTGTGTGTGTATGTGGTGTGATTGACCACCATTACAGGGTGGGTTGGGTTGTTGCCTCTGAGATTGCAGACATATGTGAAGACAGCCTTGTGATTGCCTTTGGTGGATGTGTTCAATTTGTACTCATAGCCTTAGAGTAATCCACCTGTGACCTTATATGCATGTTCAGACCAAGGTTGACTTGCTGCCAAGTTGGTGCCTGCTCCTACTCCAACTTGTACAACCAACATAGCGACCAATTATGTGGTTTGTGTATTGCTGCTGTCCAGCAAAGGAAATTACTGTACTTTGGTGGAGACAGGTTTTACAGGTAAGGTATTGCTGAGTCCATACAGCTATGTTGGTGGTCATATGGCTGTTTGTAGTAGGCATGGACACAAGGTCATAACACAGGTGGACACCTCTGAAATTTCAACCTGATAATCATGTTTATTCTAGTACCCATGTCTGTGTCAGGGCAATGCAACAACGAGTAGCTGTAGAAATCTAACTCTGTTGGATGCACAGAAACTGAGATTATGTACATGTACACCATGTACAGCTTATTTACCTGACATTTTGCATCCCATGTCTGTTGTTATGAGGCAGCCAGATACACCTACTCATACATAGATGTGCACAGGTGATACTTGATATGCATTTCTGTTCTATGTCAGTATGGTACACTGTATTTACACTCTTGCTGCTCAGTCATTCCTGTCAAGCTGTTAGAGCAGGACATATGGAGGATGTCACACATACATTGTTGGCAATGGGCCAAAATTAGTGACACTTTCTTAATATTGCTGTAACACACTTAAGTCATTTGATAGCACAGTAGCCTTTGCATTCACAGACATACCCAGGAAGATGTCCAGTGCTCATATGGCAGGAAGAGAGGAGAAAGGGTAGGAGTGCAGTAGTGAGGATGGCAACTTTTAATGTTGGCAGTATGAATGGTATGGGAACAGAGCTAGCTGATATGATGGACAGAAGGAAAGTTGATATATTGTGTGTGCAAGAGACCAGATGGAAGGAGCGTAAGGCTAGGTGTACTGGAGTTGGTCCAAATAGTTCTATCACGGTGTGGATGGGAGGAGAAATGGTGTAGGGTTTATCCTGAAGGAATAGTATGGCAAGGGTGTTTTTGGAGGTGAAAAGAGTGTCGGAAAGCGTGATGTTAATGAAGCTGGAAATTGATGGTATAATAATGACTGTTGTTAGTCCATATGCTCCGCTAGTTGCTCGTGCGATGGATGAGCCAGAAAAATCTTGGAGTGAGTTGGATGACGTGGTGATGACTGTACCCAAAGGTGAGAGAGTGGTGATTGGAGCAGATTTCAATGGGAATGTTGGTGAAGGGAACAGAGCGGATGCAGAAGTGATGGGTAGGTATGGTGTTAAGCAAAGGAATGCAGAAGGTGAGATGGTGGTGGAGTTTGCAAAAAGGATGGACATGGCTGTGGTGAATACATATTTTAACAAGACAAAGGAGCATAGAGTGACATACAAGAGTGGAGGAAGATGCACACAGGTGGATTATCTCCTATGCAGGAGGGCCTGTTTGAAGGAGATTGGAGAATGTAAATTGGTGACAGGGGAAAGTGTAGTTAGGCAGCATGGAATGTTGGTCTGTGGGATGATGTTGGTGATCAAGAAGAGGAGAAGGAATGTGAGAGCAGCACCCAGGATCAAATGGTGGAAACTGAAAAAGGGTGATTCTGAGGTTGAGTTTAGGGAAGAGTTAAGAACAGGCAGTGGGTGGCAGTGAAGAGTTACCGAATATCTGGGTAACTACAACACAGCTAGTAAGGGAGATGGTTAGGAAGGTGCTTGGTTTGACATCTGGACAGAGGAAGAAGAACAAAGAGACCTAGTGATGGAATGAGGAAGTACAGGGGAGTATACAGAGAAAGAGGATGGCAAACAAGAAGTGGGATTGTCAGAGAGATAAAGAAAGTAGACAAGAGCATAAGGAGATGAGGTGCATGGCAAAGAGAGAAGTGGAAAATGCTAAAGATGAGGCATATGAAGGGTTTTATGAAAGGCTGGACACTAAGGATGGAGACTAGGACCTGTACTAATTGGCTAGACAGAGGGACCGAGCTAGGAAAGATGTGCAGCAGGTAAAGGTGATAAAGGATAATGAGGGAAACATACTCACAAGTGAAGAGAGTGTGTTGAGCAGATGGAAAGAGTACTTTGAGGAGCTGTTGAATAAAGAGAACGAGAGACAGAGAGAAGGTTGGATGATGTGGGTATGGTGAATCAGGAAGTGCAATGGATTAGCAAGGAGGAAGTAAGGATAGCTATGAAGAGAATTAAGAATAGAAAGGCTGTTGGTCCAGATCATATACCTGTGGAAGCATGGAGTTGTTTAGGAGAAATGACAGTGGTCTTTGTGACCAGATTGTTTAATGTAATCTTGGAAAGTGAGAAGATGCGTGAGGGGTGGAGAAAAAGTATTTATGGACTGATTATAAGAATAAGGGTGATGTGCAGAGCTGTAGTAACTACAGAGGGATAACACTGATCAGTCACAGCATGAAGTTATGTGAAAAAGTAATGGAAGCTAGGTTAAAAAGGGAGGTGAGGATTAATGATTACCAGTATCATTTCATGCCAGGAAAGAGCAGTGCAGATGCAATGTTTGCTCTGAGAGTTTTGATGGAGAAGTATGGAGAAAATCTGAAGGAGTTGCATTGTGTCTTTGTGGACTTAGAGAAAGCATGTGACAGGGTGCCTAGAGAGGAGTTGTGGTATTGTATGAGGAAGGCAGAAGTGGCGGAGGAATCTGTATGAGTGCTACACAACATGTACAAGGGTAGTGTGACAGCAGTGAGTTCTGTGGTGGGAGTGACAAGTGCATTTACAGTGGAGGTGGGATTACATCAGGGTTCAGCTCTGAGCCCTTTCTTATTTGCAGTGGTGATGGACAGGTTGTTTCCGACTTCATATCCCTTAGAAAGGATATGTTACAACAAACTCTGTTACACCAGCAACTATCTCAGTTTATAACAGCAATATTTCACATATGCCCCTGTTTTGGGGCCTCTGTCGCACAAGTATGTCAGTCTTTGTCCAGCTGTCATGCAGTAAGAGGGTGATAGGTAGGGTATATCATTATTTAGTGCCTTAATTCGTGATACCATCCCAGTGATGTATCAGACTGCCAGCCTTATATATGAGGACAATGCCTGGACATTCTGTGGGATTCTGAACAGTTGAGAGGTCTGTGTTTTTCTGGCGATTGTTGACAGGCTGTCAGGATTGTGTAGCAGTGTAGTGTGTCAATGTTATATGGCCTGTGTAGGGAGGGGGGTAGATGTAGCTGTTATGGCTCCTTTTCTATCTGCCTGTGCATGCTACTCCCGTTTCTGGTGGTCTATCGGCTGTATATGTTTGTAGGGGTAGACTGAGACATGTCCCATACAATGGTCAGGCATCATACTACACTTTGAATTGGGCCAGTATATGTAGGGGTAATGTGTGAGTGGCAGACATGTTGAGATGCTTTTGTTCACACAGTCCTTATACTCTACTGTTCATTTGGCTTACCGGTATGTCACTGTGACTGTGGTGGAAGTGGTTGTGGGTATGCACTTTCACACTGGTGTCTGTTTTTCAGTGCTGTTACATCCCTGTAGTGCCTGATATATTTGCAAATACATGTGTAATCCCCCATAGCGGATTTGGGCTAGTGTTGTGTCAGTCTGACTGTAGTTTGGACGGTGCTTGGTGACATGCTTAGCAGCTGAGTGTAGTTTCTCTAATGTGATGTTATGTCCAGATATTTGTAGGATGTACTGTTGCCTGGCCCACATACGTTTTGTGTATTTCTGACACATCAGTGGGTTGATGAGAGGATTTCAGTCAGTAACTATTGAGAAGTAATTTAGTGTTGGACTTGTGCCATTGCAGTCAGTATATGTTAGGACAGACAGGAGAGTGTTACTGCAGCAACTGTGTCAGCTTATCTACTACAGTATTTCAGATATGTCTCTGTTTTCATGGCTTTCTCCCCCCACTTTGTCAGGCTTGGTTCAGATGTGTTGCACTAAAGGGTGACAAGCCTACCTCTCAACTGGCCAGATTGTTTCAGAATGTCCAGGTTTATTGCTCATAGTTCATATGTTCTATAGATTCATTATTTTTATTTCCCTGGTAAATTACTGTGATGATCTGAGGATTTCTGTCAGTAACTGATGACATACATTTAAGTTTCAGAGCTCACATCCTTCAGAACATGTATGCTGAAACAAACCCTGTCTCTCTGGCAACATTCTACAGTTAGAAGAGCGATATTTAAAATATGTCCTTAGTTTTGGCCCATTGTCCCCCCCATTTGGACAGTCTTTGGCCAGATTTCTTTCAGTAAGAGGTTGAGAGGTATGGTTCTGAGGTATGACTCCACTACATGTTATGACCATATATATATATATATATATATATATATATATATATATATATATATATATATATATATATATATATATTTATTTTATGTGTATATTTTTCAGTATCTATACCTCTCCGGACATATATACATGTGTAAATGTATATATACAAAACCTGACTGAGTCTACAGAATCTTTTCCCTATTGTTGAATGACTGTACTGCATGATATGTTTGAAAAAAACATCAACAGTCCCTGCAACTCAAATGGTGTAGTGGTACATTGCTTTGACTATGGCCCTGGGTTTGAGTCTTGGCAGGGTTGATTATTTTGTTGCTAGGCAGAACAGTGGCTGATAGAAACAAAGTGATCAAAGCAGTTTTAAGCAGTTGTAAGTGAGTTTGCACAGGTTTGTGTGATGCTAAGCGATGCCAACACATGATTAAATGTACAGATGCTTAATCTGTGTTGGCTCTACTTAGCATCGCACAAACTCACTTACTCCCGGATGCTACTGCTTACTCATGCTTACACCCGCACTAATTTCTTTAAAAGAAAAGAAAAAGGGGTGTTAGGAAAGTGGTCCAAAAGGGCACGTAGAGAGAAAAACAATATGAAAGATCACTAGGGATGTTCAGGACGGGTATAGGGAAGGTCCATAACTGTCCATTTCATATACAGTAACAGCTGTGCATTTTTACAAAATTTGGAGGTGAAGTTGGACGCTCAAACCCCAGAGAGAGGGGTGAGGACAACAGTAATGTGTTGTCAAGCCAATTGGACCAGATTACATGTATCCAGTGGACATGTGTGCAAAATGGACAGCTATGTATGGGGTGTCATTTTTTTGGGAACAGATGCCCTTTTTTTAGGTGAGAGTGGGATGTTGGGGAAGGATAGTAGGTAAAACTGGGGAGGTAAGTTGGGTAGGAAGACCGACAAAACAGACAAGACAGCCGACAAGGGAGGTATATGACACATGGGGGTAAACACCTTGGATGGGTAGGGTGGTTGGGAATAAGATGCCCATGAGCAGCCAAATGGATACAGTGGGACTGAGGTCCCCCCCCCATTGGCAGTCACCACTGCACCTTCATGGCCCCAAAGGTAGCTGTGCTGGAGGCTGAACAGGAGCGGCAGGCTGACCCTCAAGATGCACCAGGCAGCCCTCAATCTGGCTCAGCTGACCAAGAAACTCTTTCTAGATTGAGCTGTGCACCAAACCCCTGAACCTGACTATGGGCAACAGGTTCCTGTCTATGCCCACTCCCGGGGGTGATGAGCCCCATCTCCTGAGGTGGTTCCACCTGAAGATGGTGCAGGGCCAGCAGAGGAGGAGGTCTCAGGTTGGGTCCTAGACATGCTGGGGCCCAGTGCCATGGCCAGATAAGGCAGAACAGGTGAATCCACCAGGATCTGCCTTCCCAGATGTGCTATGGTGTTGAGGTTTTACAAAATATGTTGGTTAGTTGTGAGCAACACATTTCAAGATTAGTTATAACATCATGCATGGGTGTTCCAATTGAGCCTATAAAAGAGTTTTGAAACAGTTGCATAGCAAACAGAGCACAGTCAGAAATGGAACCACAGTAAGCATTATAACGTCATGCAGGTTACATTGACAGCAACAGGCCACCAATGATAGTATTTGAACGAGGTTCATTAATATTCACACAATTCAATATTTGTAGAATAATAGGATACATGTCCCAACAGTAGGTTTGGAGAAAACATACCATTTGATTATGTGTATTTATTACTGATGCAGATAGGGGTGGGGGAGAGAGAGGGAAGTCAATTAACAACTGTATAGGCTTCAATATTTCACAACTGTACTGATCATTACTCTACTCATTACTCTCCAGGTCTGACCTCACTTTACATCTACCTATGGCCTGGGGTTGGACAGTGGAAGTGTTGTACACAGTGTATTAGTAAAGCCTTCTTACAGCTACTACAAACATTTCCTTACCTGGCTGACTGTTTCTACACATATTCACATATTCAGGGTTACATATGTGACACTGAAAAGGGTGCCCTGCACTCATGCTGTGTGGGTGTGCTACTGACATACTCCACCTGGATTTCTATCTGTCTCCCTGGTTATTGGCAGCAGTGACCACTAGCCATGACAGTGTGACACTTGAGGGACATGTATCTGACAAAGTGCTTGGTGTATATACGTATCGTGCTGTCATTTGCAGGCATGGGGTTGGACAGTGGAAGTGTTTTACACAGTGTATTAGTAAAGCCTTCTTACAGCTACTAAAAACATTTCCTTACCTGGCAGACCTGTAGAAGTAATTTCTGTTAACACTACATGACTGTTTCTACACATATTCTTTGGGGAAAATATGCATACAGCTTAGTACCACTCCCAGGATTCGAACCATGTCTGTGCAAAAAGGTACACAAAGGTTATATTTCATCACTATGAACTACTGAGAAACTGCTCTCTCATGCTTGACTGTTTTCTGCCTAATACTCTCTTGTTTGGATGATCTAACCTTGTAATTCTGACATTCATGTATGGCAGACAGTTCTTGTACTGTATATTAATAATTTGCATATTACAATCTGGAAAGCAATGGTTAACACACGACAATGCTGCAGGGAGTACAGTAAAATACTTTACACATTACTATTCAGAGTTCAGATCTTGGTGCATGGAACCTTTCATGTAGTTTTATATCCTGTTTTGCAGCTTCACAATCTTTCTCAGATGAGCCTCATTTAATTCATGCGTCAGAGCCATAGTTGCTGTGCAGAACCTGTACACATTTATATTCCTACCACAACATACCACAATAAACACAACAGTCTGGTGTTTGTAATTTTATTAAAGGGTACTCACACTTTTATTATTGGATATCCTGTACATCATTATTAGTCTAGCTAACATAATTTATAACTTGCACACAGTACACACTTTACCTACTTGTAGTAGACAATCTACACCTTTGTATTATTTGAACTATATACTGCAAGCTAGATTTGTACTCACCAGCCTCCCAGCACAGCCTTGACAACCTGTTGGCATGGACGTCCATGTTCATAGCCCTGTCATCTGCAGCTGTACAGGAGATAAACATTTATGCATACCTGTCGATCACATAGTCAGGCTAGACGTTGGTAAACAATAATTGATACTGGTACTTACACACTGCTGGGACATTCTGTGTCCATGCAACTTGGATCCACTGGTCCAAGAGCTCCCTCTTCCTATGCTTGAGGTCAGCAAAATGGTTGCGTACCTGTTCAACAGTTCGAGGGATGCCAGTAGCACTGGTGAGATCACATGCGAGATGGTCCCAGGCCTCCACTTTATATCGTGAGTCCTGGTACTGGCCCTGCAGCAGTCTGTCCTCATGGTCTTTCACTAGGAGTCCAGCCATGACCCTGGACTCCAGGATACCTCAGCGCTGCACCCAAAAGTGCACACCCTCACCTACACCAGCCATATTGCCTGCAAAGATCAGCTACAACTCAGCAATGCACAATTCTGCTGAGCCATTTTTAACACTGCTTAAAGGAAAAGTTGAGCAGTGTTTAACTGTGCTCAAATCCACTTAGCTGAGCTACCTGCTGCTTAGCAATCATGTCTTAGCAATGGTTACACTTGCTAAGCATAGCTGAGCATTGCTAGCCATTGCTCACTTTTAATTTTGTTTTAATATATCACAGGACGGCTTTATCTTATTAAGTGTATATCATATACTTTGCATGACATCCCTCTATGTGCTTTCCTTACATTGGCAAGGGGTGTGACTATACTGTATGGGGCACTTGTGTGTACATGAGGGTTTCTCATGTTATATGCACTCACACTTACATTGTACACCAGCTACACTACCTTATTTGACAAAAAAAGTTGCTAAATAATTTGTTTACAAAAAATAATTTTAACACTACTTTCCCATAAAATTTGCCTGTTTTGGTACTCAAACCATGAATGCCTGCATGTAAAGTTGGGACTCTAACCACTACACTACCTCAGCGTGGAAATTTTTACCTGTTGATTTGTATTTATCTCCTATGGGATGCTTAAGCTATGGTAAGCGGAGGGCCATAATGTGCATGCCCACTTAGCTATTGTTTAGACATTTCTTAGCCTAGAAAAAATATATAATATTATTATTATATTATTATGTTATATAAGTGAGTATTGTGAAGTTCTGACAAGTCATTAAGGACTGCAATTGGGAAATAATGGTATTCATTTGGCTTTCAGGCTTCTAACCTTCAGAGACTCCTGCTAATACAGATCTGTTTTTTTATCAACTTTCTAAATGCATGAGGGGAATTTTTCAGAGGTGTCCCTATTTTATTGCTTTTCCCCCATTGTTTGTGTCTTTGTCCACATGGACTGCTGTCAGGGAATATTGGCATACATTTGCTTTCAGACCTCTATCCTTCAGTAATTCATGCTAATGCATGACCTGGTTTCTATCAACTTTCTAAGTTTGTGGGGCAATATGTAAGGTGTGTCCCTTTTGAGGGATTTATCTCCCATTATTTTTGCATTTGCCCACATTTCCTGCTTTAGCATGTTGCCGAGATGTCATACGGCACTTTTACAATGCAGGGGGTGTATCCCAGAACCGGGTAGAGTCTATGTCAACCTCAAGGGCTATCACTCCATCAACTGCCAGGTCATGTGCAATGCCCAGGGCATTATCATGAATATGTGTGCTGGCAGCCCTGGTAGATATCATGACTCCACATCTGGCATGTCTCTTAGCTATATCAGGCATTTGCCAGGGAAACATCCCATATGACCATCTTGTGGGGGATGCTTGCTATGCACTGGAGCTGGATGATGACACCTATCAGAAATGCACACACAAACACACACACACACACACACACACACACACACACACACACACACACACACACACACACTGAAGAACACCATAATAAGGCACACGCACAAACCAGGAACATTATAGAACATGTGTTTGGGATGTTCAAGTCATGGTTCCACTGCCTTGCGATATCTGGTGGACCCCTGCAGTACTCTTAAGCCACATGTGCACAAATGTTCATAGTATGTGCCATGCTACACAATATGATCCTGCAGAAACAGATGTGGCAGGAACATCACAGGGCAGGCCTACACAGCCCCCCACCATTCATAGGTTCATAGGTTCATAGGTAGGTACTAGGCTATCGGCCCTAGGGCCCATACAAGCCTAACCAAAAAATGTACCCTGGCTTTCGCCACCCAAGAAAATTATTTTCCTGTGCCCCTGTCGAGCCAAGCCACAGAAGTGATCCCCGGGGTGAATTTCCCATTTCACATCCAATCATCAAGATTTTTCTTGAAGAGTGCTAATGAGGAGCTCAGTTTGACATACATAGGTAGTCTGTTCCAGAGTATGGGAAGTCTCTGGGACAGGAATCTATCCCTCCAGCATGTTCTGTTTATTGTGGTGACAAGGTTAAGGTCCCTAGAGCATGTAGTTCGGAGGGATTGGGATTTCATTAAGTAGAGCATTTCCAACAGCTCTGGGTTTGACAAAGATTTGTATGTTAGGCAGAGATCGCCCCTGAGTAGGCGATATGCGATGGAGTAAAGCTGTAGCTTTTTGAGACGGTCTGCATAGGGCATCTGTTTGAGGCCAGTAATCGTCTTTGTGAGGTATTTCTGTGGTCATTGCAGTTGTTGTAGATGTCTTGTGAGGTACATACCAAAAGGGGTATTGTACTCTATAATGGGTCTAATGAGTGATGAGTAGAGGGGAACAATGACCTCCTTTTTTCTGGATAAAAATCCTTTTGTGATGAGATGAGCTACTTAGAAGGATTTCCTGACCACTGTGGCGATGTGATTATCAAAGGAGAGACTACTGTCCACCTATGTCCCAAGGTCTCTTATCACATTTTCGGCATTAAGTAGACTACCAGCTATGTGGTAGTTCATGGGTACAGAGTTTTTACCAAAGGGGATGACAATACACTTTTTGGCATTGAGCTTCAGGCCATGGCTTTGACACCAGGTATCTGTCTCAGTGAGGCCCTTTTGTAGTTTGTCCACATCGTTAGGAGTTTTGATTATGGCTCCTAGTTTGCAGTCATCTGCAAACTTTGTTATCCAAAGACCTTCTGTGTTAGCCTGCACTTCAGAGAAGTAGATACCAAACAGGAGAGGACACATGACTGAACCCTGTGGTACTCCACTTGTCACTGGTCTGATGTCGGGTTTGGAATCCGCTACTTTCACAGTGTGGGTTCTGTTGGTGAGTCAGTTGGCAACCCATCTTGTGACATAGGGATTTATACCTAGTTTAGTGAGCTTATCTATAATTCCAGAGTGGGGGATGGTGTCGAAAGCCTTGGCGAGATCTAGATAAGCTGTGTGAACCATTTTACCCTCATCTATGGCTTTGTTGACTGCTTCAAAGAAGTCAATCAGGTTTAGGAGACATGATCTGCCTTTTACAAATCCAAACTGAGTAGGGTCTAGAGTTTGGAGATTACCATTGTCTTTGTTTATGAGTTCCATGATGATACGTTCCATGGCCTTGCAGACCAGGCTCGTCAGGCTAATGGGGCGGTAGTTCCCGGGGTCCGTCGTGGCTCTCCCTTTGTGGAGTGGGATAACTGTCGTGGTGCGCCATTCAGTGGGTACAAAGCCTGAGGTGAGGCTATGATTGAACATGATGCTTAGGTAGGTTGCCAGTTCATTCTGTAGTTCATGTAGCCTGGGATATTGTCAGGTCCCATGGATGCTGTGTTCTTGGCTTTGGAGAGTGTGTTTTTTACCTGTGCAGCCGTGATTATAGGAACTTTGCATTCTTCCAGTATAGAGATGGGCCCTCTAGGGGGTGAGAGCGGGGTAAAGTTAGCACTGAACCTATCTGCTAGGATGTTGGCAATATCAGCTGGTTCTGTATATTTAGTGCCATTATGCTGTAACTCAGAGCAGATATGAGTGTTCCCATTTAGATTCTTGACATAGCTATAGAATGCTTTGTGGTTGTCTTTAGAGTCAGTGGCAAAACTAGCTTTGGAGGATTTTATGAGGGATCTCAGCTTCTTACTGAGGTTGACCAGGGAGTTCCTCCAGTCATGGGATTTTACTCATTTTTGCAACAGTTTCTTTCTTCTGTTGTAGAGTTTGTTTATGGCAGAGGACCACCAGATTGGCTTCCTTTTTTTGGAGGATGACATCTTGGTTCTATTAGGGATAGCATGATCCATGCACTTGTGTAAGTGCTTATAAAGTGCATTTGTGTAGGATTCGGCAGTCATACCTCTATTGTCCGTCTGCATGGGTGCCATGAAGTTTGCCACTTCTGTCTTAAGAAGTGTGAAGTTGTCTTTTGAGAAGTTTTTTACGATGGTTTCACTAATTGGGGCTGGGGGTGGGATGTGGATGTCTAGGCTGATAAGCTTGTGGTCGGATCTGACCAATGAGGAATTGACCTCTGGTGTGGAACACCGGTTTCCCATGTTGGTAATGACCAGGTCTAGGATGTTGCTGCCCCTGGTGGGGGTGTGAATAAGTTGATCCAAGGCGTTGGAATTTATGAATTCTAGAAAACGTTGAGCAAAAGAGTTGGTACATGAGTAGTTTTCCCAGTTAATGGTGGGGTAGTTGAAATCGCCCATTATTAGGTTGTTGGGTTGTACCCTAATACTTCACAGTGTATCAAGAAATGAGAGTGTGAATCCTGGGGCATGGTGGGGGGTCTGTAGCAAGCTACAATTTGGACTCCGGTCTTGCCGAGAGTTAGTTGCACTTGGATAATCTCGGATGCATTATGCTGTGCAACTAGCCTGGAGGTGTGGATATCCTAATGAATATGGACGTGCCTCTGCTCTTAGTGCTTCTTTCTGGGTTAGGTGGCCGAAAGGTGTGGTATGAATTGAAGCCTGGTAATGCAGGGGTGCTCTCTGGAGCTTTGAACCAGGTCTCTGTCACTGCACAGATGTCAATGTTCTCCATTTTAAGGAGTGCCTCGAGTGAGTGCATTTTGAGGTTTACACTTTTAGCATTGAGTAGCATTACCCTCAGATTTTGTTTGCTTGTACCTGTTACGGTGGTGAATTTGTCATTTGAACCTTGCCTAAAAAAGGCACTATAGGGGTGGCAAGAGTCTTAGCCAGTATCTGGAATCCTAAGGGTGACAGGTGCAGGCCATCTCTGGCAAAGCATCATGGACTGTCGATCACATCGTCCCAGGCAGACAAATACTGGATCCCCTTAGGATGACACCAGAAGCTTAGCCAATTGTTAAAGTCAATCATTTTGTCCTTGTACTGTGGTATCATTCTGGGTGATGGCAGGATGCTACTCAGGGTTAGGGTCATACCTGCCTGGGATACAAGATCGGAGAGCTTCTCCATGTCTCTTTTCATGTAGTCCAGGGAGGTACGTCTCAGGTAATTTACACCAACATGGACAATGACAGTGTCATATTTGTACTTATTGTGGAGTGACCTGAGTGCATGAGTTATGTGGCAGATCCTGGCACCTGACAGGCAGCTGACAGTAACTTTCTCCTTGTTTAGTCTAGTGAGTGGAACATCAGTGTGCCTGACTATAGAGTCACCTATGACTAGAGTGTTGGGTACGTTGTTATGCCTTATGGGCTGTGGTTGAGTGGCACACTGAGTTTGTGGGCTATGTGTCATTTGGGTTGTGTTGGGGGGTGGAGTTTGCTTGCATTTATGCTTTGGATGTCCCTGATTCTTGGGCATGTTTTTATTGAGAGCCTCCGCAAATGTAGGTGTGTGTTTTGTGTTTCTATGTTGCCAAGGCCCCCACAGGCACAGGAGGACTCAGAGGAGGAATCCCCTCAGCCTGCTCCTGTAGGCAGATGGAGGCATGCCTAGTATGCCCAGGCCTTGGCAAAGAGGCAATTCATAGCACACACACTGACACTGTAGGGACCCAGGGACTGACACCTCTCTCTGACTCACATACCCAGTAAAATGGATGCCACACACATAACACTACCTGTATCTTAGCATGTATTGGCTAAGTACGGCATGCATCCAATACAGCCAGCTCTCGAGCACCATCCCCACAACTGCCACAGGCACAAGGTAAGTCAGTATTCTTAATAATAATTTAATGGAGTAATACATTGGAGTAGCATAGCTATGGTATTGCTGCATGCATGCAAGGAATGCGATGGCCTACTGGGATAGCAGCAGACAAGTGACAGCTATGTGGGACAACAGGAAATATCTGCCCAATACTGGCTTCCCCAGAGAATGTAGTAGTCACCTAGGTGACAATTCTTACTGCAGTATATGTGGGAGGCTAACAAACTGGGGGTCATAGGTCACATGCATAGATGTCAATGTCGGGGTCCCATAATCACCCCTCAGCCTCACCCAGCAAGTCAGCCATAGAAAACCATAAATAAATGTCTAGCAAAGGCCCACAAATGGGGAGAATGATGAAATATACCCATACAGACTTACACAGTGATATTACAGCAAGTCTTGCAGTTGCAATAAGGCTCTGAAGGGTGAGAGGCCTGAAACCCAAATGCCTGCAATTACAATCTATCCTGTGGTCTTTAGTGATATGCCTGTAGTCTCCATGACAGGCACCATACTATGCTAAATGGAACCAAAATGTACAGGAAACATCAGCACAGTCTGTGCAAATGTGGACAGCTGATAGGTGTGCCCTTCCCCCACACGCATCCATGTTCTCACAGAAATGCAGTAACAGTAATGTTTTTAGGGTATAAGCTGCAGACCACCCATTCCCAGGGCTGTCCCACACAACCTGATAACTTGTTGCATATCCACAATATGTAGTGGTCAATGAGATATATATGTGTGGTCAATACTGTCAGTATGTGGCCTGCACTTACTCCTGGCTGTCATGTCTTAGTGGCCTAGGTATAGCACTGTGGTTGACAGGGTCCAGGTTCCAAGAACTGCAGTGCCAACTATTCTGCATGTCAAATACAGCTATGGTAGGAGTTGTACACACTGTCCAGATGTCAGTATCTGTTACCGCAGGAAACCTGGACAGGTCAGGGACAGGGGGCCACACATATGGACAGTACACAGCTCAGAGTAACCTACACAGTGCCTGGCATGCCCCTCAACTGTACAGACATTTTGCAGAATGTCCAGAGGTTTGCATCATATTTATGGTCTCTTTACCATGAAATTGTGGTTGTCTGGCAAATCATTGGCAAATCACAAAAGACTAAAGTCAGGAAACAATGACAGATTGTAGTTTCAGACCTCATACCCTTTAGTAAAATGTATGCTAATGCAAAACCTGTTATTGTATCACCTTTCTAAGTTTGTAAGGCCAATAGTTAACAATGGTCCCTATATGTAGGCCTTTGTCCACAAATTACATATGGCTTTGTCCAGATGTCTGGCTCTAAATAGTCGCGAGGTATGGTGCCTAGTAGGACAGCAGGTACCTGAAGGTCAGTGTACTGCCAGGTCATAAAAGGCTTCCAACTTACTGTTTCACCACTGACAACATGTCACTGGCCAACATCCATACCCCTGGGATGACAAGTTGTCACTGAAGGAGCACAAGTATGCCTTGCATATCTGTTCTGCTTGTCCTAACATTGCATTTGTCTGCCACATACTTCCAAAACAAGAAAGGGTCTTGTCAAAACATCAATGGAAGACAGTGGGGAAGCGGATGTCATACCCATAAGAGAAAGCAAGCAAATACCAAACTGGTCTCTCAACTGTCTATGTTTGGCAGAACAGTAGTAACACCCTATCCTCATGTGTGTGCCTTTGTCTGACTGTCATATATGGGCCTGTCCAGATGTCAATCTGTGACAGTGTGACAGCTAGGCCAACATGTAGCCTCATAATAACATATAGCAACACAAACCATCTGAGGACCACAGCAAATGTAGTGGTGCAATGATGGACAATCTGCTAAATAGGTACACTCAGAGGTGTGAAGTCCACAACCTTGTGTGTGATGTTATGGCATTTACCCCGCTCACATCAGAATTACAAATACATAACAGCAGCCACTGTGGGCAAAGCCTCTGACAGGACCACAGCAGGACAAAGGAACACACATAAGGGGAAGGGGAACCACTGGCCAGGCAAATGGAGAATGTGCACACCAGAACAAATTGTGCAGTAACATAGGTGCCATGCAGTGTAGGGAGTCAGGAAACATCACCTGCAACTACACAACATAACATCCATGTCAATGGAGGTCCACTTCAAAACAAAAACCCAAACAAAGGACACTTCAGAGGCAAAAATACATGAGAACTCCACAGACGTACACACCACAGACCATGCAGACTCCACACACCAGGGTCTTGCAAACAGAAAGGCCTTACCCCAAACCCCAAACACCTTCCCAACACAGATAGGCTAACAGCACTGTCCCTCTACCCTGTTCCATACAGACTCTGCTGAGGTGACCCCTGTCTGGCATATAAAGCAATCCAGACCCTGCCTTGATGGGACTGTTGCACATCTGGAAGTGAAGGCACACTCAATCAATCCGTCGGTGCAGCATCAACTTGGTCTGTGATATAAGTACGGCTTGTTGATGTGATAGATACATGTCCCACACATTCCCACATCTGTGGAATACACTCCCTGTCCACATCAACCCAAGTGCCTCAATACCCCTAGTGATGTGCTCTCTGTATAAGTGCATGGGAAACACAAAATACAGTCCTATGATTCCACCTGTGTCTCTGCTGGACAGGAACGCTGTGTGCTGACATTGCCTAACATGGGCTACACTCCTGTCTGCATGGGTTATAAGGGCTTCATGGCCAATACCCTACTAATGTCATATCAGCCTATCAACCTATGCACAACTCTCTGTCAATGGTTCACCACATTAATCCATACTGCTCTGCCACTGACATACCTGGAAGTCACACAGTGCTATGTGGGATATACTACACATATAATGGACATTTCTGCACAGTGCAATGCAGTCTGTACACACACCCATGCCTCTCAACCTCTGACAGCAAGACATCTGGACAAGGTCATAAATAAAAGTGGGACAAGATCCAATGATAGACACGTGTTGTAAATATTGCTCTTACAAACTGCAAAAGTTGGTAGAATAATGGGTTTTGCATTAGCAAGAATTGGCTAAAGGTTATGAAGTCTGAAACACTAATGTCTGTCATTATTTTGTAACATCATCTTTAAGTATTTGCAACTAACTTGCCATAAAAACACAAGTTTATGTAGACTGGACGAAACTTCTAGACAAACGCCTGGACAATCCACCAAAACTGTACACTTGAGAGGTATGGACCAGGATATGACTTTTCAGGTAAAAAGAATACCACACAAGCATGAGATCCCCAGCCAGTATATCCTCCAGTTGCTGAACTGTTTACACAGCTTCATCAGTCAACCGGCTGTAGCCACACCTCTAAACTGGCATTTTTGGGCAAGAATGTCTATAGTTGGGCTCATAATATTAGTCTGTGCATCATACATCTTGTATTACTCTGGAAAAGCACTGTGATGATCTGAGGATGTCTGTCACTAGGTAATGACAAAATCCATTCCAGTGTCAGACTTCATATATGTCAGAAAATGTCTGCAAAAGCAATCCCTGTACACCTAGCATCTTCCTGTTTACTGTTGAGAGGTATGGCTCTAGCACTCAAAACCCTGGACCAAAGTGCAACTATCTCTGGACTGGAGACCCACTCTTACTATAGAAGCTCATACTGGGCATGCTCCTACACTTAGAGAATCACAGCCCATGTCGGAACCCACATCGGACTATATAACTGTATTGTGCACAGTGCATATATGTCTTTGCATACAGACAGCAATGTACAGCTTAACTGTCTTTACACACATCCATCAGACAGGATTACCCTCAGCTAGTTGTAGGTGGCCCATATGTGATATATCTGCATCTGTTGCATGTGATACACAGACATATATATGGGCAACATAGAACAATATGTCCAGCATACACACACATAAACATGGGGAAAAGCGAGACAGACAGTGATAGAGAGAGGGAGAGAGGGAGAGAGAGACACACAGGGAGACACACAGAGTGAGTCGTACACAGGGATACCCTGAATGGCATAGAGTGGTATCCTGCTGCAGATAGTGGCATACCGGCTGTAACCAGTCCCACGTGCCAGCATGAAGGTGAACTCCATTGTGTAATACTACTGAGGTGGGGTTTATAACATCACGTCATCTGCATTTGTGTGTATGTGTGTGTTTGTAGAAGTACCATTGGATACCTGCCAGCCCTATAAGCTCTGTAGACCATGCGATAACTGCGTAACACTATAGTACAAATAACTAGATAAGTAGGGGTTCTAATCTCAGTCCTGGCAAATGTGAGTGTGTGTGTTTGTTTGTAGGTGAAACACTTTTAGGCCATTCCCACCCAGTATACTTCCCAGTGCTCTATTTTAGCAGTCCTGCCAATTTTATTTACCTCAGAAGTACCTTTGGACAGTCCTAGCCCTATAAGGTCTGTGGTGTGTGCAGTAACTATGTAACAGTATAGTAGAAATAACTAAATAGGCGGGGGTTCTATTCTCAGTTCCAACAAATGTGTGTGAGTACAAGTGTTTGTAAGTGTGTACGTTTGTAGAATGGAGTATTTTGAGGACTGCTGCATCCACCTTTGGACACTGGCCAGCCCTATAAGCTCTGTAACACATGTGATAACTATGTAACACTATAATACAAATAACTAGATAGGCAGGGGTTCTATTCTCAGTTCTGGCAAATGTGTGTGTGTGTGTATGTGTGTGTGTGTGTGTGTGTGTGTGTGTGTGTGTGTGTGTGTGTGTGTGTGTGTGTGTGTGTGTCTGTGTGTGTGTAAGTGTGTGTACAAGTGTTTGTAGGGTAATGTATTGTGATGCCCTTCCCACCCAGTACATTTCCCATTGCCATATTTTACAAGGGCTCTTGATGTCATTCATCTTAGACATACCTTGGGACACTGTTAAATCTTATAAGCTCTATGGCGCATGTGATAACTGCGTAACACTGTAGTACACATAACTAGATAGGTAGGGGTTCTAAACTCAATACTGGCAACAGTGTGTGTGTGTGTGCGCGTGTGTGAGAGAATCATATCCTCCCTGTGTGGGTTTGGGTGAGAACCACATCATCCGGGGGTGTGGGTTATAGCATTTTGAGGCTTGTATCACCCAGTACACTTTCCATTGCCCTACTTTACAAGGCCTGCTGATGTCATTCACCGTAGATGTACCTGTATACACGTCAGCCCTCTAAGCTCTGTGGCATGTGCAATAACTGCATACTACTATAGTACAAATAAGTAGTGCGTTAGAGGTTCCAATCTCAATACTGACAACTATAGTTTTGTGTGTGAAGCATATCCCATGTGGTTGTTGTGGGTGTTGGTTATACAATTTTAAGGGATGTTGACCCCCTACCCATGACATTACTGTAAAGATCCTGTTAATGGCATTTGCCTCACATGCACCATGTAACACTATACAGTCCATACCAGTCATATGTACAGCTGTACATGGAATATCCACATGTTTGCAACCTATATGTGGTCTGTGTTCCTGACAATGAGCATTCCTGTGATAACATTGTCAAATATGTCACAGTTACTATAGTGACACACATGCCAGCAGCAGACATTGTACCTGACTGACACATCATGCTGCTACAAAGTCTGTCACTCCATCACTTGTGCAGGTTTGTAGGAGCAGTAGATGAGACAAATTGCTATTTCTGGTGGGTTATCCCACCATCCATGAGGGCATTCACAAGATTGCTTGTTGTCAGAGGTTGTGTGTTATGTCCCAGGCATGTAAACTATGTGGAGCATGTCATGTGTATGTAGCACTATAGTACATACAAGTGGATACGTAGGGTTACTAATATGTCTATTGGCAACTATGTATGTGTTAATGTATGCACAGCCCCTGTGGCTGTCTTTACTGTGTGTATGTGATGGCTATACCATTTTGTGTGCCTCCTCCACCCTGTGAACTTTCCCATTGCCAACCTAGTTTCAGCCTATACAAAAGTCATCCACCATACAAGCACAGTTACAGAGTTTCTAACACCAAGCCACTGTGGTGCATGCAATGGCCATATCACTGTGTATTGTACATAAATAGATGGGTAGGTCATCTACCTTGAGAAGTGTCAACTCGATGTGCATGTGTACTTCAATGCATGTCCCCATGCAGCAGTGTGTGTGTGTGTGTGTGTGTGTGTGTGTGTGTGTGTGTGTGTGTGTGCGTGTGCATGCATGTGTGTGTGTGTGTGTGTGTGTGTGTGTGTGTGTGTGTGTGTGTGCATCAGATGGCTCTGCCATGTTAAGGGCCTCTGAACCCACCAATGGCAATCCTTACAGCCCCTGCAGTTGTCACCCACTTGAATAGTAGTGGCAGACACTTCAACACCACATTACCTCTGTGCTATTTGTGTTATGTATCTTGCAGTATCATTCATAAGACTGTGCAGGTAGGGGCTGTGCTCAGCCCTTCAACAGCTACCCCATATACAGGACTATGACTCTGTGTGGACTACAAGCATGACAGACCAGACATGCATATGAGTTAGCAAACATACATGCTGGTGATTGTCAGTTTAGACTAACACAGGCTGACCTGTGTCAGGAATATATACACCAAACTTGTCATACACAGTACCAGGCATACCCTCATCACCTGCATGAAGGCTGAGTGGATGGGACAGAAATGGCAGGGGGAACAGGTGCTGATAGGTGAATCTGTTGCAGTTAAAGTAATGGCTAAGCTTGTGAGGGACCTAGTGCCAGTACTCAAGTAACCTATTCTGTATGTGTGAGCCTGCAGTCCTACAGAACACCCAGGTGATATGTATGAAGGCTAGTTGGATGTGTCAAGGGTATGTATGCAAGGTCACACTGTCTGCCACAACTGTCCCTGACATACTTTTGCATGTAAACACACCTAGTAAACATATACAAATACAGCTGTGTTTCCACTCCGCCATATTCATCATTGCTTCTGTCAGCAGTTCCAGAGCCTGTAGACTCACAGACACTTGGAACACAGACAGAATACAGTAAGTGACACTACAGTCAGTCAGCAGTACTAACAGCAATAATGCATCATGGCTAACAAGGTACCTACACCTCGATGTGTGCCCATAACTATTGCCAGCAGACAGCACCTTACACAGCATTGCATTACTACACTGTACACTGTGTATCAGACCCATATGAGCATGTCCCTGCATCAGTGGTATGGATAACAGGGCTGTGGCACAAGTAGCATCACATGCACAGGGTGTGGTGTGGGATTGTCAAAGGCCTAGGCTGGGCCATAGGGTTGACATCATGTGTGTGTGTGTGTGTGTGTGTGTGTGTGTGTGTGTGTGTGTGTGTGTGTGTGTGTGTGTGTGTGTGTGTTTGTGTGTGTTGGGGTGGTGTTCAACTGTGCCATGCAGTGGAGCTGTGCATGTATGGCGGTGACCGACCTGTAATAAAGATGTGTCAGTGTTTGTCTGCACATAATCAAGACATGTGGATGCCCGACACAGGGCTATGTTGGATAACCATGGACCGTACATGGCAGGATGTATGGGTTTACTGTCTCCCAGCAGGGATGCAGAAATTGGTCCTACCAGGAATCTCACTGGCACCACCAGGCCCAAGGACAGATGCAATACTACTCCCTGATGGTGGCTGCTGTCTGCTGGATCCGCATCCCTGACGGGACTGGCCAGGACCACATGTCTATGGCCTGCTCCAGTGTGGTGTGGAAAGCATCCTGCCTTTGGTAGTGCTGGTGGTACAGGCACTACAGGACTGTGAATGTGCATGGCCATGTGAGCTTTCAGCTGACCATGTTGCTGACCTACAACTACCTGCCCAATGCCCTACTCCCACCACATGCTCAAGCACAGACATTGCATGGTAGAGCAGTGACAACGTCTCACCCCACCATCTATCCATGACATCAGCAAAATGATATATGGCATCACAAATGCCATGGAGATCATCATGCATGGCAGGAAGTGCTGCATTCATGACCCTGTGCATCTGTCTGGTGTTGAGGTCAGTACGTGTCTGTGCCTCAATGACAGACAGGAACATGTGTCTGGTGATACCTGCTGTGGCACTTGTGACAGGGGCTTGATGGGCAGCAGTCCTCCATCAAGCACCCCTGTCCAGCTGCCTGTGTGTGACCTCCCCTGCCTACTGGCTATGGCTAGTGTCTGCACTCACACTTGCCATAGTCACCACACTAGTCTGTTCCATGCCATCACCCTCCAACTGTCCATTATCTGTGGCTGCTGGGGACTGGGTATGTGTGGGCATACTGTGTGCAGGGACATTGTGGGTGAAGGTGGGATACCAACCAATGGCACAGATTCTGGCGCCGACATCCCCACCTGTGCCTCACTATGACCACCATCATCTTGAGACTCAGCTAGGACAGTGACATCAGGTTATGAGGGGGAGAGACACCAACTCCCATGTTCACCTGCGGGGGAAAGACAACATATGTAAATTAACAGCCTGCAGTATTATGTTTGCGGGGACACACACACACACACACACACACACACACACACACACACACACACACACACACACACACTCACTCCTGGTAAAGTCTGCCACAGCTTTGCGACCTATGAACCCTTCATGCCAGACCCTACCATAGTTCTGACTGCCACAATCCATCTCTTTAACAGCTACTGTAAGGCCCTCAACAAAGGGTGACAAATCCTACTGTGTGATGGGCCTATTAGGAGAATGGTAAGTGTGACCATGACCAAAGCTATTGGAGTGAGCTATACAGTGCCACCAAGTGCATATGCATATTCACGGCCCTGAAGGTGACTGTGCTGGGGGCTGGACAGGAGGGGCAGCCTGCCCCTCGAGGTGTGCAAAGCAGCCCTCCATCTGCTTCAGCTGTCCATCCAACTCCCGTGTGGATGATGCTGTACACCATACCCAAAACTGGTGGCTGGTCCTGGGCTCTTCTCCATGTCCGCAAAGGGGAGGGGGGATGGGCCCCGTACCCTGAGGTGCTTCCACCTGAAGGTGGTGCAGGACCAGCAGAGGAGGCAGTTCCAGGTTGGCTCCCAGACATGTTGGGGCCCAGTGCCATTGCCAGATGAGGCGGGACAGGCAGATCCTCCGTGATCTGCCTTCCCTAATGTGCTATGGTGTTAAGGTTTTACAAAATATATTAGTTAGTCATGAACAAAACATTTCAAAATTAGTTATAACAGCATGTGTGGGTGTTCCAATTAACCCTATACAACAGATTTGAAACAGTTGCATAGCAAATAGAACACATGCATAAATGGAACAACAGTATGCATTATAACAGCATGCCAGTAACACTGACGGCAACAGTGCACCAGTAATGGTATTTGAACAAGGTATGTTAACATGCAACCAATCAAATATATGAACAACAATAGAACACAAGTCCCAACATTAGGTTTTGAGAACAACATACCCGTAGTATATGAATGATAATTATTGATGCAGATAAGGGGTGGGGGAGAGACAAAAAGTCCATTAACAACTGTTTAGGCTTCTATTTTTCAGAACAGTACTGCTCAATACTCTACGGATCTGCCCTCACAGTACATATACCAATGGACCATAGTTTCTGTACCACAAACATATCTGTTAAACTGTCAACCTGGAATGGTATGAGGCAAATTGTGACAACTCTGCGTACATGAGTAGAGGGGACTCATTCATGTTAGGGTTACATATCTGGCACAGAATGAGTACCCTGCACTGCTGTTATGTGAGTGTGCTACTGGCATACTTCACCTGATTTCCTATCTGTGTCCAGGGTTATTGGCAGCAATGACCACTAGCCATGACAGTGTGACACTTGAGAGACATGTATCAGGAAGAGTGCATGTTGTATGTACCTATCCTGCTGTCATTTGTAGGCATGGGGTTGGATAGTGGAGCAGTTGTACATGGTATATTAGTACATGGTTCATGCAGCTACTACCAACATTTCTTTACCTGCAAAACTTGAGGAGAAAATATCTGTTAACACTACCTGACTGTTTCTACATTTATTCCTGATACCTTGTGTGTAAATATGCACACAGCTTGCTACCTCTCCCTGGATTCGAACCGTGTCTGGGCATGCAAAATTAAAATTAACAACTGAGCTATTTCACATCACACTGAGCTGCTGGGGTATTGCTGTTTCTTGTTTGACTGGTTTCTGCCTAATACTCTCTTGGGTAGACCGTCTGACCTTATAATCCTGAGATGCATGCATGACAGATAGTGTACTGTGCATTAATCCTTTGGAATAATACAATCTGGAAAGCAAAGGTTAATACACGGCAATGCTGCATGGGACACAGTGTGATACATTACACATTACTATTCAGGGTTCAGAGCTTAGTGCAGTATATATTTCATTTTCATTTATATCTTGTTTTACAGCTCCACAATCTACAGTTTTTCTTAATAGCTGGTTCTCAGAACAACCTCAGTTAATGCATGCTGGCAAAGCCATATTTGCTGTGGATAACCTGTATACATTCTATTTCTACAACAACATACCAGAGTAAACACAACTGTTTGTGGTATACATCTTTATTACAGTGACATGACATGGTGCTTTAGTACTACATATCCTGTAAATCAGTATTAGTCAGACAAACTTTATTTATTTGGTTAACACAGTAACAGTATACCTACTGGCAGTAAACAATGTACACCTTTTTATTTATTTGCACTATATATTGCAAGATAGATTTGTACTCACCAGCCTGTCAGTGCAGCCTTAACAGTCTGTTGGCATGGGCTTAGATGTTGCTAGCCATCTCTGCTGAAGCTGTAGAGGAGAAAAGCAAATGTTATGCATACCAGTCTATCACATACTCAGGGTAGAATTTGGTACAAACTACTTGATACTGATACTTACACACTACTGGAGCATTCCATGCCCATGCATCTTGGATCCACTGGGCAAAGAGCACCCCCTTCCTCCACTTTAGGTCAGCATAATGATGCTGTACCTGCTCACCAATTCTGGGGATGCCAGTAGCACTGGTGAGATCATGTGCAAGATGGTCCCAGGCCTCTGCTTTGTATTGTGAGCCCTGGCACTGGCCCAGCAGCAGCCTCTTGTCATGTTTGTTTACAAAGAGTCCAGCCATGACCCTGGACTCCTGAATGCCCCAGTGCTGCACCTAAAAGCGCTCGCCTTTACCATTGCCTGACATAGTACCTGCACAGATCAACTACAACAGATTCTGGCTATATTCCCACCTGTGCAGTTTAAATAAGCCCATATTCCCACCCTTTGCCATCATTGGACCATTTTGAAACTGTTGAGCCCAGCTTAGCGATCCACAAAACCTGCTAAGCTGTGTTGAGCACTGCTTAAAGGGGTAAGTGTTGAGTGGTGCTTAACAGAGCACAAATCCAGTTACCTGAGCTGACTCCTGCTTAGAATGTCAGTCTAAGCAATGCTTACACCAGCTAAGCAGAGCTCAGCACTGCTAAGCATTGCTTAGTTTTCCTTTTTAAAAATATATCAGGTTGTAAATTATTTACTCATTACTGACATATTATTAAGTGTATATGATTTACTTTACATGACATCCCCCTATATGTTTTCATTGCATTACCTTGGGGTATGACTATACTGTATGGGACACGTGTATACCTGGGTGATTTCACATGTTATATGCTCACACACTTCCATTTTGGACCAGCTACACTACCCTGGGTAATAAATATCACTTACTATATAATTTCATATAAAATAATTAATTTTAACAAAGCTTTCCCATGTAAAAATAAAGTGCCTGTTTTGGTACTTGAACGCCTGCATGCAAAGCTGTGACTCTAACCACTACACTATCACCTTGTTAAGGTTTCAGCTTTACATTTTTATTTAGCTCTTACGTTTATGTAATGCTGAGCAGAGGGTCATAACGGGAAAACCCACTCAGCTACACTTAAACATACCTTAGAATGGAAAAAAAAAGGAAAGTAATAAAATCACTTTAATGACATATATCAATACTTCTTGTAAGTCACAGTAAGGGCAATTGTAAGGGGACAAATAGGGTCTGATTTTAAATATTGCTCTTACAAACTTAATAAGTTTATAGAATAATAGTATTTGCATTAGCATGACTTTTCTGAAGGATGTGGAGTCTTAAACTCAAATGTTTGTCATTATTTACTGACTCCAATCCTATGCTATTTGCCAGCTAGGGACAGATATTTTGGGGAAAACCAGAAATATGAGGCAGACATCTGGACATTCTGTGAAAACCTGTACAGCTGAGAGGTTTGGCCATACTGCACTTTCGCAATGCAGGGGGTGTGTGACAGTACCTGTCACCCCCCCTGCATTGCTTCCTATCTATATAACTGCTTTCAGTGTCTGCAGACACTGAAAGCACTTAGTAAGTGGTGTATGGCACTTTCACAATGCAGGGGGTGTGTGACAGTACCTGTCACACACCCCCTGCATTTATTTCATGATCTCCTATCTATTTCAGTGTCTGCAGATGCTGTTTTACTATTTATATTTGCTTTCTGAGTCCGCAGACACTGAAAAGCATTTAAAAGGTGCAGTATGGCACTTTGATAGTGCAGGGGGCATGTTAGATGTGTGGGCACTACTTAAACATGTCCCCTGCACTCAGTAGTGTTTGTGTCCGCTTAGCCTTAGCAGTAGCACGCCTTCATGAATATGCAAGGATCGCTGCTCTTAAGGCTATGTAGAAATGGACATGGTTCAGTTTGTGCAGGAATAGCACTATTCCTGCATGGAGTTTATTGAATCCTGTGGTTCGTTAACTAAAGACAGACCTAATAATAGATTTGTAACTTCTATTTTCAGAAAATCAACATACTTGAATGCCTTTATACATTCTACAAACATCTACTCTATGCATCAGAAAAAAAGCAATGGGTAAAGGACAACTTGTTAGAGCTACTTGGATGGTTTCTAAATTTTCTTCCTTTTTATTGGAATGTGAAAAATTAAAGAATGCATTTTTGAGAAGAGGGTATCCAGAAAAAAATCTTACTGACATTATGAATTAGATGGTTTTCAAGAGAGAACTTGGCAGATATTCCCCACTTTTGGGGAACACACACAGTTGTAATAATATTAAGTAATCCCTCCCTAAGACTTGAGGGACAGCTTTTATTACCACATATAGTTTAAATTTCTTAGGGATTAAAAATATTACTCAAAGGAATTGAGGTATTTTTAGTCAGTTAGACAATACAGAGAAAACAGTGGGGTTTCCTCGTTGTTTAGAGTGCAAGAGTCTCAAATAACATCAATATTTTTTTGCTGGGCTGCAAGTTCAAATTTGGGATCAGAGAGAATGCATTCAATGAGTTACTGTTCACTGAATGATAGATATCTCCTGGAGCCCTACCTACTTTCTTGCAAATCAGGATTACCATTTTTCGTTCACATGATTTCTAGACAAGAAATTGGTATCCATTTCATTGCCTTTGTTGTAAAGTATTTAAGTTTAGGGAGTAAGCCCATCTGATACAACTATCTAACTTTTTTTTTCAGGACAGTCTCACATACCCATACATTTCTGCTGTTTTATTTGTAAAATTCTGTTTCTACTTCTAGTAAGAATATTGATCAGAAGTTGTCTTCAACATTTCCTACACTCCTTTTCTGTCATAATATACTCATAAAATGTTTTTTCCTTCTTGAGCATCTGTCTTCTCTCTCTCTCTCTCTCTCTCTCACACACACACACACACACACACACACACACACGCGCACACACACACACACACACACACACACACACACACACACATAGAGTCTCTTCTGCTTTCATACATGCACTCACTCACACAGCATCACTCTCACTCTTTCACACACACAGTCTGCTTTCATACACACATTCACTCACACAACATTACTCCCACTCTTGATCTCTCACACACACACAGTCTCTTCTGCTTTCATACATGCATTCACTCACACATGCAGATAGAAACAAACAGACACACATATGCACACTTTTTTTTCTGTTTTATTTATTTCTTTACACTTGCTAAACAGCTGCTTAGTGGGTGTAAAATCTCTGTCTCACTCTCACATATTTAGGGTCCTAGTGCTACTTCTTGTAGAAAAGAATTATTACTTCAATGCAAAATCACTCGCTTTCACTGGCAATTTCTTTTCTGTTTCCTTTGGTCTGAACTACTCAAAAGTTAGAGTTGAAAGACAAGTGCTCACAGTTTCACCCAACATCCAATATCCAGCTTTAATCAACACATCTAATTCAATGGAGATACATTTGGAGGAGGATTGTAATAAAAAAAAAATCACTTGACTGCAACCTTCAATTGCATCTCTGATGTACTAGGCTCATTGTGTGACATGATTCTTTGTGAATAAAAGACTGCACCATACCTCTCAACTGCACTGAATTGTGGGCTCAAAATAATAGTGTGCCACGAATTCCTGATTGGCCCCTTTAAATCCTGATTTCATTTTCAACAGTTCAGTGATGCTTTTGCAAGCTTGCATTATCATATGCATGCAAATCAACATTATACTTCTTTAGATTAGTCTGTATTATTTCCCTTTTGTTTGTCACTAATAAACAGCTCACATACTTTTGAAGTGAGTTGTGCCACTAACAGTTAATTTCAGGATGAATTAGGAGCTTCAAGGCAAATTCTGAGCCAAAAATCTGGGACAGCTGAGAGTTAGTGTAATGTGAATTAAATCAATTATGGTTTCACTAACACATTAATACACATATAAAATAATTTACACTGAAAGTCTTATTACTACATACTCAAAGTAATGTATCTTATCTCAGCAGATTCACACGATATTAAGAGTGGTTATTTCCATCATATGGCACTGGGGAGAGATGCCACATCTGTGCAAACATACGATGATGAGGCAAAATTACAGAAATATCAACATAACCCTCACAGAGGGCATTTATTTGTTTAACCATGGTCTTTTGATATTTAATTCCACTTTTGGAAATTGCTATGCTTTTGACAGACTGATCTACAAGAGGTCTATAAACTATTCTGTGTGCTGAAGAAACGCATAAACTTTGCAATCCCTACAATGTTCATGTAGTTAATACATTGGATTTACAGGGAAAGGCTTAGTGACAAAGTAGACATGCCACTCTTATGAAATTCATACCTCATATCTATCCTGTCAGTGTTTTACAGAATCTAAAGTTCCTCATGATTGTGTTTGGTTTCCAAAGTAACTATTCCTGCTTCTCAGTTGGACATGGAATTATTCTTAAAAATAAAAAATGCTGCACCAGAGTGCACATATAGACTGCTTATTAAACAATTTAATGCTTTCATTCCCAGTAAAAAAGGAACTTCTTCAGAAATAAATTAACTAACACTAATCTACTTCCTAACACTATGTATAAACCACTATATAACACTATATAAAAGAAAGCAAATCTACTAGGTAGAAAATGAAATAAATGATTAATACATAGTGTTGTACCAAGTACTTTATATTACATTTCGTTTGGTGTGCATTTCTTTAAGAGTGTCTGTTTATTTTATCTGGTTCCTTTTTTATTATAAAAGGAGGTAGATTAGTATTAGTTTATTTATTTCTGAGGAAGTTCCTTTTTTACTGGGAATGAAAGCACTAAATTGTTTAACAAACAGTCTATTTGTGCACTCTGGTGCAGCATTTTTTATTTTTATTAGTTGCTGTTATACACTGTTTGTGGTTCAGGTCATGAGGAATTATTCTTAAAATTTTCCATTTGTCCACCGAGTTTCTGCTCCTCCCATTATCCAATGGACAGGCATGTTGCATCACACGTTTTCAAGATTACACCCCTTTTCATGGAAAGTGTTATGGGTAGTTTATCGAGTTACCTTAGTTACTACAATTCCTGCTTTGTTTGCTGGCAAATTCCGGGAATTAACTGTGGTATTTTTGCAAAGTAGTCATCATGGTAAAACAAACAATTCAGATATTTGCTAGATGGGTAAAACCCACAAAGAAGGTGACGGGGGTGAGTAACTTTTGAAGCACATGAAATTTTCCACTTTAGTTGCCTAAGGCATACCCAGGCCAGTATAAGGGTTACTTGCTGACAATCCTGCTAGATGGTGGCTGATACATGCTGCCTTCTAGAGACCAATTCAGTAATAAAGTAAATGGATTTTTGGAAAGAAAGTCGAGTTTCCATTCCCTTACCTGTCATCTTTGCTGTGATGAATCAGTGAGAAAAAACATGGGATTTGTGCATAGTTTTGTAGACTATTTGCTTATGTTGTGTGTTTGAAGGGCCTAGACATTCGAGATGTTGTATTTACAGTTTTCAAACCAGCTGGAGGGTTTGCAGGCTCAAGCACAACATGTGGGCAAGTTAACAATTTATGTGTTGATACCACATTATCCTATGCAAAGTTCAACAGGCTTAAGTGGCATAGTCTACCTGGCAAACAACTTGAAAATAAATGTACAATTCACTGACAGCTGTTAAGATTGCTGCACTGTGATAATGACATTAGCATAAATACAGAAATCTAATGGCTTAAAGAGTAATATTTTGTCAAGGATTTGAAGAGCCACAGCCATACCTCTCAATCTCTCAGAGCAAGAAATCTGGACAAGGACAAAGCCAAAAATAATGGTGGGACAAATGCCAAAAAATACAGACAGATTTTACAAATTTCTTCTGTAAACTCAGATAGTTGCTAGAATAACAGGTTTTGCATTATTATGTATTTTCTGGGGGATATGAAGTCTGAAATTCAAATGTCTGCCATTATTTGTTATTATTTAGTAACTTCAATTACATGTTGGTATCCCACAATCCCATTAGAGTAGGCGGGTTTGCAAGATTATGTATGCAAATGTTATGTTAATCAGCATCCTAATTTTTGACCAGTTGTACCTAGTTTTCATCCGCCTTTGTCCAGATTTTTGATGCTTGCAGGTTATGAGGTATGAACTACACTGAAGTCGAAACTGGAAATGTACTGTTTCAGCAGTACATTTTCCATTTTCAACAGAATGTAGTGCAGAAAAAAAAAATATCAACCAGATACCAAAGTGGGCTGTATAAAACTACTTCACTGGGCCACATGTTTGAGACCCCAGGATTAAAGCAATGATGTGGTATGCATGGTAAAAGTGGCATGATTGTATACCTTGCAGTTTTAAACAACTTCCTATTTGGCGAGAGCGCACCAACATCTGACCATAGCATGGGGAATCATATACGGTCGGGGATCCCAGGAGATGAGCTAGAGGCCCACCAGTAAATCCTTCCGGCCCACCAGTGTGCCACAGACCGCATTTTGAGAAAGGCTGCATTAGGAGACTGGTCACAAGAAATTGTAAACATGGATCAGCTGCTTACTCACAATTAGGGTGGGAGAGAATGGAAATGGATACAGATGATGCATAGATGGAGAGTATGGTTGTTTCACTGCACACCAGTTACATTGTACTGAAAATGTCCTGATGCTCAACAGTTTTAACAGCTGGCGCATATAAGAGTAAAATAATATATTTTTGTCTTTCTAAATAGAGTCAGAAAATCATGAATTTTGACATGCTACTTATAATGTGACTAATTCCCTTACTGCGAACACAAAGGCAAGTGCTGCAACAGACATGCACAACATTACAGAAACTATAACATAGGTGTTAGTCCACAGATGAACAGCACAACTATTTATCTGAGGGTTTTTGGGGATTTATATGCTACTGAGTTAAACGCTGAGTGGCTAGCAACAGAAATATTGGAAACAGCAACTTTGATGCAAGAGATAAAAATATATCAACATGGAGGAAGCAAATTCTGCTGCAGACAGCAGAATTTCAGAATTTCACTTTTTTTTCTTTTTCTTTCTTTTTTTTTTTTTTTTACTTTTAAGATGTGTATAAGTTTGTTGGATGTCATTTTATAGAGATATAATATGTGCATATTTTGTGAAACTGGAGAGAAACAGAAAAAAAATAAATAAAAGAAACAGAACAATAAAGAAACAGGAAGAAAAGTAGGATGACAGCATCATGGAAGAAGATACACATTAAACTTTAAAGATGTGCAGGAATGCTTGGGAACTGAGAAACTTAAAAATTACAGTGCTGGAGTTGTTCCCCATGAGGGCAATCAAGCTGCAGAAGAAGGAAAAAAGGTGTTTGTAGATCCAGTCATGCATCTCAGCTGTCTAATTTTTAGATATGTCCCTGATTTTTTTTTCAAGTTTTGCTCCTTCCATCTTAAAATATCTGATTTTATGAAGAACCAGAGATAATTACAGTAAGTAAATAGTGTCAAATATTACTCATTCTTCACAAAATGCATACAAATGCTGTCCCTGATTTATAGCCTTTGTCCCTAAGAAGTAGTGACAGAAAAAGAAATGTGTGAGGAGATTTGAATCCCATGAGAAGCCAGGCAGAGCCAAGTTAAGGAAAAGTACTTTGGGGGGGGGGGTATTTTTTTCTTGTGTGTGTGTGTGTGTGTGTGTGTGTGTGTGTGTGTGTGCGTGTCTTTCTCTCTCTCTATCTCTGCCTGTGTGGTTGCAGTAGGGGAGTTAGTTAGGGGATAGGTAGGTAGGGTAGATGTGTGTGTGCGTGTGTGTGTGTGTGTGTGTGTGTGTGTGTGTGTGTGTGTGTGTGTGTGTGTGTGTGTGTGTGTGTGTGTGTGTGTGTGTGTGTGTGTGTGTCTAACAGGACAGACTGGTAGACTGACATGATGATGGGCAGAGGATATTTATTGAAGAAAAAGCATGCTACACGTGGTGGGTGATTTTGATTCAGTGGCACAGCCAAGCAATACAGAAGAGGTATACATATGAGTTTATGCCGTGTTATGCTTTTGTGCGGGAAAAGGGTTGATTCAATTTCTTGTGGGAATAGATAAAAGAACAGCTAGATAAACATATCAGGCCTCCAATACATTATATTATCATGCAGGCTCTCTGATACTTTATTTTGTACACAGTAATAACCCAGTTCTAGTGTACTTTATGATTAAATTAGTTTGGTTATGAAAAATGGCTAATGCACTGAAAGCAAATGTTACAGCCATCTCCAGATGTCTGCATTATGCTATTAGGGAGTTACTAGCATAACACAATTATTGCTTTGTAGTACATTATTTTGTACAGCTACATTTAATGTTACTGATGCTGACATCATGACATTATGATTTCACACTTTTTTATGCATTTTAGGCAGTGCAGTCAGTAGATAGAGTAGCAAAATCTAAGCAGTTGCATATGTAAGCTTGGTGCTCAGAATGTGAGCATGTGCAGCATTATGGTGAGGCAGCAATGTAAGTGAATGAAGAAGAGCAGAAAATTACATTTAGGGGTAAGAGGCATGTGGAATAGTCCTTTGATGTAAGATAAGGAAAATAAGGATAAGACAGAAACAGCTCTACAAAAGATAGAGGTAATAAGCTAAAATTATCCAAGGAATTGTCTCATAATAGAAAGATGACAACAACAGGCCAGCAGAGGGCAACAGAAGAGAAGAGGAAGGTATGCAATTCAAGGTCTGTACATGATTATACAAACTGAAGTTAGGATGATCTGCTCTTATTTGTGAAAAGGAACACAAAGCATTAAATCAACAGTAGTACTCTGATAATAGCAGGAAGTATGTGCTGTAAAATAACCACATTAAGTAGTAATGTAGGATCTATGCCTTCCACAATATGGCAAGGAAAATAATCATGCAATTATGTGGTTTACTATTTGCAAAACTGCATTAATGCACAGCAAAAGGGGTAGCGGGCTAGAAACACCAGTCATGATAATGTTTGTTTTGTATTATTTTCAGAAAGCACAATCTTGGTAGCACTGCCACATGACATATGTGGTTGCAAAGTTGCCTACACTCTTACCTGAATGAAAGCCAGGAAAAGGAAGAGGAAGACATAAAGTATAAAAATTATAGCAGTTTGTTAGTTGGTTCCTGAGAAATGATGAAAAGGGAGTAGAGATGAAAAACAGTCAAAGCTCTAAAATACTCATTTTTTAATTATTTTATCTTCCTAGCCTTTTTTGCGTGGACCACGTAGAGCATGTTATTTAGGCCTTGTATCCTTTTAGTAAGGTATTTCTGTGGGTGTTCCAATTATATAGCATTATACCATTCTTAAATATAACATATGCTGTTCAGAATAATAATATGCCATTTCTAAACAATGCAAAAATGGTGTTTGACTCATAATTTATGGGATATAAAAATAAAAGCACACATTGTCTGTATGTATGTACATGGAGCTTTTCTCCTCGGGCTTCCATTGAAAAAGGACTTATCTGGCCCAATGGACTTTCCCGGTTAACACACTGCAAATAAAACAAAATAAAATAAAATAAATAAAAAAAGGCACACAAAGTAACAATGAACTGGGAGGTGATACTATCAAGGGAAGTGAAACAGCAATCAGATATTTATCACATGTACTACAATTCTTTGTAACATTAACGTTGCTATTTCACATAACACAGACAGACACACACACGCGCACACGCGCACACGCGCACACACACACACACACACACACACACACACACACACACACACACACACACACACACACACACACACACACACACACACACACACACACACACACACACACACACACACACACACACACACACACACACACACACACACACACACAATCTTTTGTGTATGCCATTAGCTACAGACTGTGCAATCTCCAATCCTGCAACAAAATTACATTTTAAAGGAATAACATAGTGAACAGAATCAATGAAATATGAGATGCAGATCTGAAAGTGTCTGACCACTTGGAATTAACCACAGGGCTATAGGAAAAGTACATTTTATAGAAAGTTTACTAATGTTAATTGGTAGACAAAACAGATGTAAGAAGCTCATTTTCTAGTTTGCTAAATTAATAAGTTTATTCTGAAGTGCTTTGAAGGAAAATCTCAATAATTATTCATTTTAGCTGTATAACATGTGGCGCTTTCTTCAGCTCCTTTAAAGAAGTATCAAATAGGCCTGTAAGCCCAATAAGAATAGACCATTTGCATTACAAGGCTGTGAGCCCCCTTGGTTGTAGTTTTAGCATATCCATCCCTTGCAGTGCATTTTATTGAGTAGTGGAGCTATCAATTGCAAGCAGCAATGACTGCTCTGAATGGGATGATACCCTAGTTCTAATGAGTCTTAAATGCTGTCCCCGTTCCCTTTTCCTGGTGTAATTTTTTGTCTTGTGATTACTGTGAGTAGTCAGACTGTACAAAGCTATTACTAGTACAACCACAGCAAGGAATAGAGGAATGGGGTTCTTTGCTGTATGGGGCAATAACTGGTAGAAAGGTACTACAAGTATGGCTATGCAAAGGACTGGTGTTCTTTCTTTCTTGCTTTTCTTGGCATTAATTATACAAATAGCTTGTTAGTCTCCTATACTTGTACTTTTCCTTCTCTACAGTAATGGTTATCTGTCTGGAAATGACAGGAATCTTAGGAAGAAACAGATTTCTTGGTAACACTGCTTTTTCTTGAAACATGTAGCTACTTGCTACTGCCACCGTTATAGTGAGTTTTAAATGTAAACACGAAACCTAGTCATCTGTCACATTCTCCACTTAATTTTCACTCTGTTGTTTTTGTGACGATTGAGGAGAGATGGGCGAAGGCCGCCAGCCTAGGCAAATAGACTTTGATATATAATTATATCATTTGTATAAATAATTGTAAAATACAGGCTTGTGTTTTTAAATGAAAGAAAACACTGTAAAATGTGAACTTCAAGATTGTTACAACATTGCCATCTGCTGTAAGGGAAAAACCAAGCCAGGCATTTCAAATGTCTTTGAAAGTACAATTATGTAAAAAATGGTGCCAGAGCGGCTAGCTGAACACATTCTTCCTATTGTCTTAACTTAAGGAATAATTGTTAGTGTGCATGTGGAAGGTGCTTTATTGCTTTGGTTTCTGCTAGAGTGTTTATGTGAAATGCCTTTTATTGTTGTATTCTGTTGTGCAGGTGTTAGCTTGCTAAATAATGTAAATGGAGTTTCTATTAGCCTGGGAACTCAGAGCAGGTATCAAGATGATGCAATATGAATACTGGGAAAACCTAAGTGTCAAAAATGATGTAATCTTGGGAGGGCCTTAGAGACATGTTTGTGAGTAATGTTTAAATATTATTTCTCACAAGAGACAAAAAAAAAAAGCATTTTGACTTTGGACATCTAACCCAGCACTGCTTATGCTCTTTATGTATGTAAGTAGGATTGTAGCACTGTGTTTTCTCTTAAGATTAGCTAAAATTAGAAGGTTAGATTAAGTATTTTTCTGTGTAATCAGATCTTTCCTACAATATTATTTTAAGTTTCTGTGTGATCTCTGAACTCTTAAATATCTCTGTGGTATAATAGTTTTATCCTGTGTTTTAATTATTTATTATTAAATATTTTTAAAACCTTCTACCTGTGGCTGATTTATGTAGAGATAAAGTATGTTTTAGAGTCCATTATATATTTATAGAGTTTATTGGAATAAGCCCTTCCAATAAGTCTTGAGACTGATTAGTCATACTACAATTGGATAATAATATTACACAGTAATAATTGGACACCCTTTTAAGGACCTTTTAGTAGCTGCTATTATTAACTGGGTGGTGGCAGTAATTGCTACCATATAGTCTGGGTAAAGGGGCACAGCTGGAGAATCTGTGTCAGCCTTTCCCCAGGAGGGTCTGTGAAGTTGTATAAATACTTATCTCAAAGTGTGTGTTTGTTGTGTCAGCTACTTGGCAGGGGCACGAAGCACTGGTTGGACAGAGAGGGTACTGGAGGTTCTAGCTTGCCCAGTTAGGCTGAGACCTGGACCCTATAGCTGTGCCAGTGGGGAGTCTTATTGGGGACCTGGTGAGCAAGGGAGCAGCCAGCCCCAAACTGACTGTGATCTCTGTGTACACTTAAGGGAAATTGTACCTTATTGTGTGTGTTAGTTATCCTTTCCTCTTCTATGAGACAACCTCCCTGGTGTTAGTGGTGAGGATTGAGGCTCCTTGATTGCTGGGCCAGGGCACAGTCATCACAAGTGGTGGCAGTTGTGGTAATCTACTTCACTCTAATTGGCTTGTAGTGGTGTGGGTAGCGTGAATTCCTGTAACTTATGTACAGTGATCTCTAAGAGTGTTTTGTACTCTAAAACAGCCACTCACTGTATACTCAGAGTTCAGATCACAATTGTTTTATTTCTTTTGTTAGCTTAGTGCTAGTCAGAGTGAGCAGGCAGCATGTCAGCAGAAGAGTATGGAAAGCTGACAAGGAGCCAGCTGGCGGAGATGTGCCAGACTAGGGGACTGATGCATGGAAACCTGACTAAAGCAGACCTGATTGCAGCCTTGGTTACAGCTGCATCAGAAAACAGCAGCCTGGAGGACAATCAGACTGACAGTGGAGATACAATATCCTCGAAGAATGGGCAGCTCAACCTTTCTGCAGTGGACTTAAAAATCTAGCTGGAGCTAAAGAGACTTGAGTTGGAGGCCAGACATATGGAACTAGAAGCACAGAGAGAATGAGGAGCCTAAAGGGTTTGCATCTAGAAATAAAGAGGTTATAGTGCACCTCTACTTGTCACTCATTAGACCCATCATAGAGTATAATGTTCCATTTGGGATGTACTTCACAAGACACTTCCAACAGCTGGAAAGACCACAAAAGTACCTTACCAAGAGGATTACTGGCCTCAAACATATGTCCTATGCAGCCCGACGGAAAAAACTCTGGCTGTACTCAGTGGCATATCACTTACTCTGAGGTGATCTCTGCCTGACTTACAAAGCCATGTCCAACTCAGAATTGATGGACATGCTCCACCTAAAGAAATCCAAGTCACTGTGAGCCATGCGCTCTAGTGAGCTAAACCTCACCACAACAATAAATAGAGCATGCTGGAGGGATAGATTCCTGTCACAGAGACTCCCCATGCTTTGGAACAAAATTCCAAATTACATCAGACAGAGCCCCTCACTAACACTCTTCAAGAGAAACCTTGATGAGTGGATGGGTAACAGAAAATGCACCCCTGGGATCACTTCATTGGCTCTGCTTGACAGAGGATCAATTAATTAATCAATGGGGTGGCGAAAGCCGCCACACTCTGGATAGGCTTATAAATGCCCTCAGGCAAATAGCCTAGTACCTACCTATGAACCTATGAACCTATGTTACTATTATCCAAATGGTAAGTCTGACCAAGAGCAAGACTATTTAGGAGTGGCCTGTACAGTGTCACCAAATACATATGCAAGTACCCTAAGAGCTTAAATATGTCTCATAAATATCAGCCATAAAGATAGGTTTAAAATGTCTAATAATGCATAATACAAGAACAAGACAATACTCAATTAACACAGTAACTACAGAGTTCAGAATCACAGGAAATATTTTAAAACAACATTGCAGGACAGTTTCAAATAAATACTGAAAACATCTAAACTAATCTTTATTATCTTCCTAGCTATATCTACAAGATATTGTGCCCTAAATAACTTACTTTCAGAGCAACATGCAGGCAGAAGTGCTGAATTGATGTTTCTAGGTCCAAGACAAGATACAAAATGCACAATTTCTCTCTCTGAGAGAATTCTTAAATGAATATCAGACATTACTGCTGGGTCAGCTTGGATGACATCATTCTTTGTCACCTACCTTCAGTTCCCAGGCTAACAGATACTAACATAATTTTAACATCTCTGTGTGAGAAGTACATATCTCTCAGAAGTTTGCACAACTTGGAAGTTGTAAAACAATAAAATGCCTTTACATTTGAAACCTAGTAATTATTTATGTTTCAAGACAAGTGAAAAACCTCTAGCTCTAGACATTGTGTCTGCTTCACTGAAACTAAGAGATAACACAATTGTAAAACAAATTTAACTTATTTTCTTGAAGTTTTGCAAGTTAACTCTGTATGTTCCAGCAGGGTATGCTGTGGTTACATTCTTGAAGCTCAGTACATAACATACAGTTCTGTATAAATTATATTAATATTTGCAAATGACATAGAATTATTTACAAAATTCCAGATAGCTGGGCTGGCAGTGTCACATTTCTATATAAATCAAATTAATATTTTTCAAGTGACATATAAGTATTTACAAAATTCCAGATAGCTGAGCTGGCAGTGTCACAGATGGTATGCTATTATATTTCAGTGTGGCACACAGAGTAGCTAACCAGGTTCCCTGAAATAAAAGATTCAAAACTGACTGAAGGATGAACATCTTGAAACATCTTTACATCAATATACCTAATTAAATAGCACATGTTCAGAACTGGCCTCCAGGTTCGTTTACTCTTCTTTCAGAAGAGAAATAATCTGTGTAAATCCCATTGAAGTCCAAAATAAAGTATCTTTCTGTGACATCATTTTTAATATCTTGCATAGAATATATCGTATTCTGAGTATAAGAGCACTCAACGTCTTCAAAATCATCTGAAGTAAATACTTTAAGAGCAATTCTGTCTTGCAACTGTGTTATACTGAGACTGCTGTCAGAATGTTTGCAGCACTGGGTTTTCATAAAAAAGTCAGCAAGACTGCAGTATATAATACATCTAGGAGGTTGCATAATATTTAGATAATAATGTATACCGACAGAGTTTGGTACTTTTCTTGTGTGTTCTTTCTCAGTGCACTGCATACAAAAAATAAAGTGGTAGTGATTTCCAAATATGTATTATTACAGCTGCAGGATGACTTATTTAGTAAGAACTGGTAAATATGTGTTAATTCTGCAGCTGCAGTTAACATATCTAGAGATAAGAGGATACATTTTCAAGCTGAGTGACATTTCTAAATATACATATGTGGTGACATCACGCGGTCTTATGAAAGCTTCTACTTATGGGTTACGTCAGAACTTGGTTCAGCTAATGAAACCTAAATAAAAATGTTACAGGTCAAACTGCTGAATCATTAAAGAGATACTTTGAACCCAATAAACCAATAACAATAGAAAGATTTTAGTTTAATCTTTGCAGACAGAAGGACAGTGATCTAGTGACAGGGTAAGCAGCTGAGTTGAAGCAATGTACAGTAAAATGTGAATTAAACTTGGATGAAGCATTATGAGATGGATAAATTGGAGGTCTTTAAAATAAAGCTTGACAGTGAAAGTTATTATCGGCATGTTTGCAGTGTAGTGCAAATACCTTAGGTATCAACAAACTAAGAGAAGCTAGCTGGGCCTCAAGTGGCAATACCTACAGATTTATCAGAATTTGGTATTGTGTAAACATTAAAGTTAGTAGAATTTAGTACTGTTTAGCATAATCTTCTGCAATAAAGTGTCCTTATTCGTCTGCACAAACAAAGCACTCTCAATAGCCTTCTAGCTCAAATACATCACCCTCTTGTAGCTCACAGGTCAAAGGACTGGACATTATGGATGTGCAATTGCCTAACTTCTCTGTAGCTAGCTTGGTGGATATGGGTATCTTGAGACTATGCAACAATTGTTTCCTGTTTACTGACAACCACTTAATCCTTAAAGAATCAGACACTGGATACTAACTTCTCGGATGCAAGTCCACATCAGGTTGTTGAAACCACACACACAATACCAACCTTGTATAGCACACAACACACACACACACATCACACACACACATACACGCACACTCACACACACACACACACACACACACACACACACACACACACACACACACACACACACACACACACACACACACACACACACACACACACACACACACACACACACACACACACAGACTAATGTACAATGAGGCATTTAAAAGCAATCTTCCGAAACAACAAAGATCACCTAGACCATCCACTGTCAAAACTATGTCTCAGCAAGCCCAAAGACAGTCAGAAAAAACAACACCTAACACCACATATACTTTCACTCTCAGTGGTATCTCAAAGACTAAGCCCCTAAGGCAAGTAAACATACTTCCCAGGACTCTCAACATAGGGGACTCTATTGTAAGATATACTGATGGCCCTCTAGTCAAGATGAACAAGGAGAAAGATAAGAGTTAGTTGGTTATCTGGAGCCAGGATCCATCAAATCACACATGCATTCAAGTCATTACCCCACAGGTACCTGTAAGAGTCTGTCATTGTCCATGTAGGTGTAAATGACCTGAGATGTACATCCCTGAACTATATGAAGGAAGCTCTCAGTCTATGTGCTCAGGCTGATATGACCCTTGGTGCTGAGCAGCATTTTACCATCACCGAAGATGATGCCACAATATGAGCAAAACATGATTGATTTCAACAACTGGTTGTCTTTCTGTTGTCATTTAAGGAGATCCAATATTTGTCAGCTTGGGAGGACATGGCCAACAGACCATGTTGCTTTTCCAAGAATGGTCTGTACTCTTCTCCTCTAGGCTTTTGAATACTGGCTAAAGCTTTGTCCTCCCCCATAGTACCTTTTTAGGCAATGCCAAATTGAGAAACCTATCAACATAGCAAAATCAACTTATGAGAACCTCACAATATTATTGCTTAATGCCAGGAGCCTAAATAAAAAAACTGCATACCCTTCAAGCCTTCTTAACAGTTGAGAATATAGGAATCTGTGCAGTTACCGAGACATGGTTTAAAGTGGCAGAGAGTACCCCAACAGTGAAAGGTCTCAGTGCCTTGCATATCTTTAGACCAGCAGCTGGACAGACAAGGACTAAAGCTGGAGGTGTCTCAGTATCCATCAATAACAAAGCATACCTCTAAAGTGTTTAAACAGGTCAATATGCTGGAGTTCCTCCATGTGCAGATCACCATAGACAAAATCCCTAGCCAGCTGTAGGTCACCCTCCATGTCCCAAAAAACTCACAATGCCTACTGGAGACACTTACCATCCTACTCATAGGAGACTTTAATAACCCCTCTATAGATTGTGAATACTACATGGCCTCAAATCAACAGGCATAGAGATTCATGGACTTCATAAATACAAACACCCTTGACAAAATAGTGAATATGCCTACTAGAGGCTCAAGCATACTGGACCCCATGCTCACAAATATGGGAGAACACTGCATCCCCCCACAAATATCTCATCCTCCCTGGTAAGGTACAACCATAAAGCTGTCTTCTTTGAAATCTAAATAAACTCTGTAATCTCATTAAAACCAGTAACATTTAGGAACTGTGCCAAGACAAGTTACCTGTTATTAAGTGATGGTTTGTTGAAATTCAGTGCTCTTCCAAACCCTGAGAACACACCAGCCTATGCCAAATTACTCTCAGAAGCTCTGTACAACCATGTCAATGCCTGCTTAGGATTGCTATACCTACTAGAAGTAAGCCCAGAACTAGCCCCAGGAGCAAACCACCCTGGCAGCATCCCAAATTTAATAGGATAAACAAAAAAGGAAAACATGGCAAACATCATGGAGGGTAATTCAAATAAAGATAAAAAAAACTCTCTCATCAATTTAAATAGGCACGAGAGGGCTAATTAAGTCAAGCAAAGCCAACTTTGAGGTTAAGAGATCCTCCCAGGTGAACGATAACCATAAGGTCTTCTACAGCTATGTCTGAAACCTCAAGGGCAGCACACAGCAATGTGCTGGACTGGTGGTTAATGGAGCCACATTCCCACAGCCTAGCATTAAAGTAAATCTGTTAGCTGACAAGTTCAGTTCTGACTTTACCTCCCCTCTCCCCAGCTGTCCTCCCTCAAAAATAACCCCTCCAACTCTAACTAGTGAGCAGGTACTGGTGGCATTCACTAAAGCCATGAACATGGCCTCAGTGGGTCCCAATAACATCCCAGGATGCCTCCTAAAATGCAATGTATAAGGACCCTTGAGTCATTATTTAGCTACAGTCTTAAACAGGCTTTGTACCACATGAATAGAGGACTGCAATCGTCATCCATCTTCATAAGGGATGACCTTCAACAGATTTTGGAAATTACAGACCTATTAGTCTGACTACTGTTATTTGCAAAGCCAAGGAAAGAATTATCATGGAAATTATCAACAAGGACATAGGAGACCTCCAGATACTGGATCCATCTCAGTTTGTATTTTGTCAGAGGAAAGTCATACTTACTAAATCTGGTGGACTTCTTTGAAAAGGTCACTAAGGCAATAGATAAGGGGAAAACTGTGAATATTGCCTACCTAGATCTGGCTAAGCCATTTAATAAATACCCTACTTGGGCATTGTCAACAAACTTACAGAACTAGTTCTGAACCCCTTTATAACTCGCTGGCTAGCTAGCTGACTCACTGATAGGACCCAGGAGGTTACAATCAGTAAGGCCACCTCCACAAAGCGGCTGGTCACCAATGGAGTCCCCCTCTGTGCTAGGCCCACTCCTCTTTGGCATCTACTTCTGAAATGTCAAAGCCAGTGTCAAAGGCCTCTGGCTAATCAAGTTCACAGATGATTGCAAACTGAGAGCAGTCACTGAATCTGCCCAAAATTATAACACTCTTCAGAAAGGTCTAATACAGACAAACTCTTGGTGCCAAAGACATGGCTTAAAACTCAGTACTAAGAAATGCATTCTAGTACCTTTTGGGAAGTCTGGCAACCCATGTATCTATGTCATCAATAAGCTGATTCACTGGTCAGGGATCTGGGAACTCATACAGATAGTAATCTAGTCTTCAAACAATATGTGTCCAAGGTAGTAAGAAAATCCTTCTGTGTTGCTCAAGTTACAAGCAAGGGCATGGCATCTAGGTCCCAAAAGGTCATCATATCATTTTACTTGACCCTCATCAGGCCATCATAGAGTATAATGCCCCCTTCAGTATGTACCTGACCAGACACATGCAGCAACTGAACGTCCACAAAGGTTCCTTACAAAATGAGTACAGGTAATAAACACAATGTCTTATGCTAATTGGCTCTTTATTTGGTATTATACAGATTTCTGAGAGGTGATCTTTGCCTGGTATACAAGGCATCCCTGGACCCTGTTTTGATGAATCTTTTACACATCCACAAAGCAAACTGCATCAGAACAGGTAGAGTAAAAGACCTAAATATTGCTTGCAACACAAATAGCACATATTAGAGAGCCAGATATGCTTTTCAGAGAATTCCCATCCTCTGTAATAAGCTCCCAATTCATGCGTAGAAGATTTCCTCCCTATCCCTATTTAAGCACAACTTGGACCAATTAATGGGTAATCAGAAATTCACCCCAGTCTGGCTTTTGTGTCTCATATGGATAGAGGAAGTCAGTAATTCATCCCATATCAATCAAATATAAATCAGCCCACATGACTGTAACTGAAAAAACAACATTACATAATTGTGTGAAGCTGGGATATATTAAACAAGTACATCATCAAAAAATTACAATCCCAAATCGAAAAACATAGATAAGCCTTGTTGTGAATGGATATAAAATATTTTTCATTAGGAAATGAAGTCGCCATTGTTTTTGGTGATAAATAAAAAAATTGAAATGGAGACTGATATAGAACATAAATATATCTGATTAAACATTTCAGTTAATGTTTCAAAAAACTACGGCAGGCCACAACAATGAAAGTATATAACGATCTGAGTATGTCAGCACTTTCTCAGCCTATGGCTAATATGCAATTTTGAAAGCAAAAGACAAAGTTAACATTAATCGGAGTGAAAGGAAATAAATATTTGTGTGGAAGGAACTGGTTATGGAAGGCTGAGTTAATATGGAACCAAATAAAAGTTAGTGAGAAAGACCACTGAATGAGCTAAAAACTATGGTTGCTAGAAAGGTATGCAGAAATGTTTCAAGAAGAACTAGGCACATTGTGTGGTGTGACAGCCATCATTCTGAAGAATCCAAATGTTTCTCAAAAGTTCTGTTCACTGTGGATGAAACAGAAAGTTAGACTTACAGAATTAGAAAAATAAAATATTATTGGTCCAGTGAAGCACAGAGAAGGAGCTGCACCTGTTGTTTTAACTGTAAACAGTTCACATCTGTGGGGTGGTTATGCATTCACAATAAACCCAGCTGCTACTACAGAAATAACTTTGTTACCCAGACTGTAACAGTTAACTACAATGTCAAATGATGGAACTAAAGTAATGTCTTTCGGCTTTTCTCAGTTAGGGGTCGCCACAGCAGAACTCCGGTCCGCTAATGATTGGCAGTGGATTTTTTATGGTGCCAGCCCGATGCCCAACCTTCAAAGAAGGCACACCCATTCACACACGCACCTAACTGCATGTCTTTATACAACACTCAACTACGGGGAGGATATGCAGACTCCACACAGAAGGTGCTCCAGCCAAGAATCGAATGGGAGAACCTCTTGCTGTGAGGCAACAACGCTAACCGCTGCACCACCATGGCCTACTGTCAAATAATGAAACTGTGTTAAAAAAACAACAACAATTTAACATCTGCTTATTAAAAATACTGCTTGATGCTGATTCAGAGGAATACATAACTGTTAATATACTCAAAGGCTTGTTTATGTAAAACAGGTGGACCTTTAGTATAAGTTCAGTACCTTCCATTTTCCCCTGAATAATTGAAAATCAGTAGATCAATGTGAATGCAGTTGTACACCTAAATGATTTTTTAGTCATTGAGAAGATAGGCAGAGTGCAAATATATAACTCATAGACAATGCTTCAAGGATTACGAAAAATGTGGTCTGAGGGTAAAATATCAAAATGTGAGTATGGCAAAACCTGATTGAATATATGGGGCATGCAATAGATAACTCTTAGCTGAGAAGATAAAAGAACTGACAGTGAATCCCACATCTCCTTATGCAAAACTGCTGTGAGCATTCTTTGGCTTCATAAAATATCATGGGAAGTCTGCACCTACCCAGTGATCAATGCAGGTACCCTTGTACGGGTTGCTGGAGTAATTGGAAATGCCACTAAAGGATGCATTTAAAAATGTAAAAAGTTATTCTGTGATCAAGTGTTAGTAAATAATGATCAAGATGTGTAACGTCCTAAGGCACTGCAGTTGTTATCCCAAATGGTATGCCCTGAGGTGAAGAAAGACCTACTTACATGTCTACAACACTTTCTCCAAATGAGAAAAAATATTCGCAGATCAAGAAGAAGATTTTTGCTTTCTTGGATTAGTGAAGGTCTGGCTGCCTTGGCCATGACACATATCAAGAAAAGGATAATCATCTTATTAGTGTAGATTAACAGTGAATACAGGATGTCTAAGGGACATAGCAATGCAGGAGGTATCTTAAGGGTTCTTTTTTCAGAAATTACATGATGATAAGTGAGAGGATTAATGTTGTTACTGATCATTTCATAGAAAGTCCAGCGAAAGGTGAAATGATAGCAAGAATGCCAAGAAATGAAAACAATTATTGAACATATTAAACTTTATGATGGAAAACTGACCTTCTAGAGTAGATAAGAGCTTAAAAGTCCGTTTTCAAAGAAAACGAGATTGAGGCTAATGAACAAATATGTATGTGTGTGTGAGAGAGGCAGACAGACACACACACGCACACACTCACACACACACACACACACACACACACACACACACACACACACACACACACACACACACACACACACACACACACACACACACACACACACACACACACACACACACACACACGCACACGCACACACACGCACACACACACACACACACACACACACACACACACACACACACACACACACACACACACACACACACAACAGAAGTTTACCATATCAATCAGTATCAACACAATATAGATTGACCGTGTTACAGCTCCACACAATAACACCACCTGGGCTAGGGCTACATGTTATATGCCTTAGTTAGGTCCTTATTCCCTAGTCATGACATCTGAAACCTTCTCAATGCCTTGTATTAAGGAAACAGGAAGTTCAATGGTTAGCACAGAGGGGTAAGGCAATGAACTACAAATGAGCCACATCCTGTGGTCCACTGTTTAGTTCTTTCACCATCCTCTGCCTTTTGTCTACTGAGTGACTGCAAGTCACACAACCTAACCAAATGGCTGCACTGCACAGAAGAGGACAGACATGCACATACATGTATTTCTGCAACATCTAGCTGTCAAAGGAGAGATATGGCACACTGTTGACCTCTTGCAACCTTTGCATTGTTCAGACATTGGCCACATTCCCTGGTGATTGTAATCAGCAGCTAGTTGAGCCTCAGTGAAACAAAGTGTAACTGGTTAAGGATGCATGTAGAGTCAAGACAGGAAAAAAATGGCACTTTAACTCACATGTGGGTGCTTAGCACACTACAATAGCTAAGATCCCAATAGATTATGAAATTAGTTTCAAGATGAGTGGTGAAACCAGAAGTCCTATATAAAGTTCTCTAATCATACAAGATACTTCATCTGTTCTACAAAGCAGACCCCTACATATTCCATTTATCCTTTTGGAAGCACAAATTGTTGTTTTCTATTGATATCAGTGGACTAACATAATAATAAACACTGGTAAGCATGACTTTATGAACTTTCCATATATTTTTTCTGAATGGATTTTTTTGGGTAATTTCTTTTTCTACACCTCTGAGGTGCTTGTTATTTTCAGTCATTTATTTATTTTGTAGTGATTTCTCAGTTAGTTTCATAGTTTAGTTATTTTTTCCCATTTTGCCCCCAGTATGTATCAATCATCAGCCATCTTCCAGCTAATCAGTCCATACTTTCCTGATCACCTGGGCAAGGGCAACCAGGAGGGTCCAGCATTTAGACAGCCATCAGGGCCGGTTAGTACTTTTTTTCCTATTAAACCCTACTTGGATACAGGCTACTCACTGGCATAATGGACACTATAGTGAATGATGAAGTAGCCATGAACACAGCTTTCCTTATGTACGTGTGTGGACATCTTTTAAGCATATGTCCATATCAGGTACTTTCGTCTCCCTGAAACTTGGGAGACTTTTTCCTACTGGGCTAAACTTGAGAGATATGTTTTTCCTGCTTACACACAGCTAACTGAGTCTTGATGAGTTTTACCGCAGAAGCAGTTTCACTCATCATATCATTCTTGCAGCCACTTGACACTCAGCAACCCGCTGGTTAATCTCCTCAAATATTTATCACCATTTTGCTTATACCACCATGAATTATGGTCATGTACCAGGCATTCTGCCGTAGTGTAAGTACAATAAAAATGATTACAGTAAGGCTAATATATCTGATACTCACATTGTTAAGAGAATAGGGTGCCTCCCCTTCTCCCCTGCCCCCATCTTTAGTAGAAATACTCTCTGACAAACTGCCTACCAGCTAGCAAAGAAAGAATGCTCATTCCTTAAAGTATGCACTCAGATTATTGCTGTATTAGCTATTCAAGTGTCTATAACTTGTTATTATCAATAACAGAAATTCACACTACTGGTGGACTCCTGTCTCCTCTTAACTATTAAATAACTATTTAGAGTCCCTATGTCTTTTCTCAAACTTGTTTGGATTTGATCAAACTGAGACAAACTACAACAAATAGAATTCCTAAGGAAACAAACCCTAAAAACTGTATGACCTTTCAAAGCAATACTTTGGATTATATTTAATACATAAACTATATTTTTATCCACTCCAACAGTACATGTGTAAATATTTAAATGTTATATAATGCATTAAGCAGCAATACTCCTACCTTTATTGACTAAATACTTCTCAACAGATAGTTTTTCATCAGCGCATACACCAAGTATGAGCCCACTTCAATCTCCTACTCTACCTCCAATTACCATCCACACCCACATCCTCTACATTTGTACTATCCAGCCGCACCCAATAAGCAATACTAAGCCCCTGTCATCCTGATTAATCTCCTAGCCCTTAACACTTTTCATTTAGTTCTCTCTTACACATCTCCCTTAGCTGAAGCTCAGTTTGCACCACTACTTACTTGTTACATCGAATTACACATATAATCACTATTTCTCACCACTCATATAATCTCTAATTATGCCAATATCAAACCCATAGTATCTACAGGACCCACAAATTTTCTTCCAAACTATTTTATTCTCTATCTATCAGTCCCAAGTTAGATAACAGCAATATGAATTGCTTATCTATCGGCTTGAGTCTACTACTACTATACCTTAGCCAACTCACCTACTACCAGAAGCACCAGATTCACACTATCATCTCCCCAACTAAATACGTACCAGATTGGCCTACTCTATCTAAAGTTAATGTCATAATAGCAGCCAGCATCTATCAGAACACACCATAATTCTATTTCAAATTTAAACCACTCCACGTACTTTCAAGAAAACACAAAATAACATCCCCTGCTAAAATAACACCAAAAAATATCTAGAAACACTAGTCCATCATATGCAAATCCAAACCAGTGGTGATATTCACCCAAATCCAGGCTCAATAAAACTCAAGTCAAATAAAAATGAATTTAATACTACTAAACAAAATCAAACAGCACCTCACCCATCTAACAGTAGTCAACTAACTTTCATTGCTCAAAATGTTAGAAGTATTTGTAATAAAATCACAAAACTCCATTTATGATGGATTGTTGTTCAAAAACCCAGCATCCTAGCTATAACAGAAATGAGTCTATATCACATCATCAAATGTTCTAAATGTGGAATGCCTCTTCACTGAACCTTATTTGTCGAAACTTCATTGGTCAAATGATCGTTTTAGCGAAACTGTTTCCCACCGTAAGCAAATAATTGATCAACCTACCGACTGCAACAAAAACAGCATTTTTAAAACCCACCACTGTGAAGGGCTGTGCCCCCACACCCCCTAACTAAATATACCAACTCTGACATCGCACTACAGTGGGCAAAAGGGCAAACTCCTGGTAATGGCCCAGTGGTTACTTACTGTGGGAAAATGTTTGCTGAAACGATCGTTCCATAGATGAAGACTTTGACAAATAGGGTTCGATGAAGAGACGTTTGACAATTAGTGAGTTTGACTAATTGAAATAGACCAGACAGAAACATAGCTACAACCAAATATTAGTGACACTGAAATATTACCACCAAGCTATAACATAAGGTATGATAGTGCTAAAAGGAAAGGCAGAGGAGTGGCAATAATGTACCCAAATTGTCTCAACCTAACCACTTATAATGCAACCAGACCAAAAGACATATAATCTCTGGAGAGAAAACATAGTAAACCCCAAAATAATTTCAAAGCCAATCCAAAGAAATTCTGGTCAACTATAAAAAAATACTGTGACCAGGACAAAAATATAACCCCAATCCATGTCCAAATAGTACACCTCGGGACACGGGTACACAACTTAATAGTTACTTTATAGACAGCATAGCATGTATTACAAAGCAATTTAATCATAGTAATGCAGATTTCAAGCAACAAATGCCTACCACTTCCTCATTTACACTTCAACCAGTACCTACAGTCTGCATAAAAAATATCTCTTAGCAAACTTAAAATCTCTTCTGCCTCTGCAGATACCCTATTCAGTAAATTCCTTAAAATGACAGCAAGTAGTATATGTTTCCCCATATTCATATTCATATTCATATTCATATTCATATTCATATTCATATTCATTAATAGATCCATACAGGAAAATTATGTCCTCAGATTCTGGAAAAAGTCACATATTATCCCTGTCCCTAAAGACAGTATTTCAATAGACATCAAAACTTCAGACTTATAGCGACCCTATCACCCTCTCTCTACAATCTTGGAAAAATGCATCCACAAAAAACTCCTACAATACCTCAACCAAAAAAAGTTCTAAATCAAACCCAGTATGATTTTCAGCCCTCTCGTGGCACAAATACAGCTCTCATAGCTTTCACAGATACAGTGAACAAAGCCAGAGATAGAAGTCAACTAGTCTCTGCCATATTCCTTGACATATCAAAGGCCTTTGGTATGGTCTCTCACACTAAACTACTAGAACAAATGTCAGCCTTATTTTTAACACCAAACACCCTAAACTGGTTCAAGAGTTATTTCACTGATATACGCCAATCAGTGAAATGGCGGGCAGTGCTCTCACCTTACTGCCCTGTCAACACTGGTGGCCAACAAGGATCTGTCGTTGGTCCCCTCCTCTTTAATATCCTTACAAATTCCCTTCACATTTGCACACAACATGCTTCTCTCAAACAGTATGCTGATGACTCAGCACATATATGTACTTCTAATAACCACACACACCTCAATCGAATTACACAAGAATCCCTCACTGCTACTGAAAAATGCTTACAAAGCTGCCAACTCATGCTTAACACAATGAAAAGCAAACTATTGTTTTTTATACTAAAGCTCTATCCCATGAAAAACACAACTTTAAAATATACTCCCTCAAACATACCACTATAGAAGTGGCAACCAAGACAGAACTATTAGGTATGACTATAGACGAAAATCTTAAATTCGATCTCCACATACAAAATGCCAATAAAAAAAAATGCATGAAAAACTAGGCTTACTATACAGAGCTAGAAACTTCCTCACCTCCACATCCAGATACACCCTTGCAAATAGTTATCCTCTGCCTTCTCTTCCTTATGGTGCCCCCATTTTTACTAATCTTAAAATCTCACTTACACAAAAACGTGAACGTTACAATAAATTTGCCAAATTTACATTCAATTCTCACTGCTGTACCCACCACTGCACTGCAATGAAAACGCTTAACTGGCTAGACCTACCCAGCTACATTAAATATACTCAGCTAATCACCACATATAAAATCATTTATTAACCTGCCACCTGCCCAGCCTTAAATTCTATACTACAAAACATTTCCCTAAGCATCCACTGCAATTAAATAACCAAGAACAACTCACTGTTCATAAACCAGCCAAATCAGCAAGGTATTCTCTATATTCTTACTCTATAGCTAAAATATGGAATACTATTCCCACATCTACGAGGAAAGACACATCCCACAAATTCTTCACACTATCTCTTAAAGACTGTCAGAAAAATGTTCATGTTCTTCACCAGGCTAATTAAATAATTAATTAATCATCCTTTCTAAATTGCAATGGTAATAGCATTACCCCCATCATGCTATTTATATTTTATACAATTGATGATTTCTTGTCCCTTCCAACCATGCCTTTCACCACTATTATTATTATACAGCCCCCTATATCTTCTTTCTCCTTTATAGCACTTGCTTCTCCCTAGCCATACCCCTCACTTTACTAATGAGCATATAAGCTTCTATCCTTTCCTTCCAGGGTTGCCAGATTTGTAAATGGACAGGTAGGGACAAAACACTAAGCGAAGGCAAAAAAAATCCAATAAAAAATCGCACAGCAGAGCGCTTCTGTTCAATGTGGAACATCCTGCTGTTTTACATTGAACAGAATTGACTCCACTTTGAAATTTATGATTGGCCTGTATGCCAGCATATGAGCGAATCAAAAATCACAAAGCAGAGTCTGTTTCACCGGAATTTTAAAAGGCAGTGCGGGACTCGGGATTGGACTGCTGATCTCGGGACAGTCCCGCTCAAATAGAGATGTCTGTTGCCTTCCCTCTCTAGCAATTCCCCTTCTATCGCAACGCTGTAGTATAAGGTATGTATGCTCAGTACATTATAATTAACATAATTATTTAATTAATGTACAGCATCATATTGATCTGAATCATAAAATTGTAAAGACCTATTGTCTCATGTATATAGTCTAACAAATATGCAAGTATGTTTCACTAAATGTATATAAAAATGATGTGATATCCTTTCTTGTATATTTTTTCTTACACATGAAAATGATAAATGTTGATCTGTAATATGTTATTTGTCTCTGAAGTTTTTCTCTCCGGGCCTCCGCTGAAAATGGGTACCCACCCAGTTGTACTTTCCCAGTAAACAAAGTCAAACAAAAGACATCAGTAACTAGACATAGTTCAAACCGAGTAGAAGCCACATAAGCCTGACCAAGTAACACCATTAAAACTTAATTCTGACTCTAAATCTAACAATAGCAGTTACAAAAGCAATTCACTTACATAGAAAATACAGTAAAGAAAAATAAAAGTAGCAAACCAAAACGTACAAACCTTGACAACAGCAGATCTGTAGAAAATCACAATCCTTGCCTTAACCCTAGGAGCCATTCACTACATTATGGACAAAAAGGTACATTATTAAAATATTAACAAATATAGATACAGTTGTCTAATCCAACAGAAATTCACACAATATTGTGGCTTTGAATGTCTTCAAAACTCAAAGAAATTCCTCCCAACAAAGGATGTTCTCCCCATGTCTATTTACATTTTCTCCAGGCATACAAATTTCCTGTCACTCCCAAGAATATGCTTGATAGGGTACTCTAATATATCCATATAGATTGCATTTTCCTACCTTTTGTGGTCTGTGTAATGGCTGAAAAGGGTCCCTGATGACCAGATCACTTACCCAGTTAAGAAACCAATAAATTAAATAAAAATACATTTAACAAAAAAGCAGATATCTGACAAATAAATAAAAGGCCTAGAAAGAAATCCCTGCCCCAGTAAGAAATTATTTCCTCCAAAACTGAACTAGAATTGGAAAATTAAAAAAAAAATAGAAAGCAAACCCTGTTCTGGCTCACTGATTCTGATCTCTGTCTCACAGCACCGGGTACCTCATTATGAGGAATACACCTCATTTGGGTTCATAAAAAGTTCATGTTCCTCTCAGTTCCACATTAAAAGGGTCTGCCATTTATTCAGTGTTAGCAATTTTTTATTCAACTGATATCCATGATAAATATAAATTAATCATATTAATTCATTTAAATATCTTTTTTTTATAACTAAACCAGCATATTTTCACCATCCTATGAACTTCCTAGTTGAAGTTGTTAGTAAGCTGTTAGCATGTGCTCCACGTTTTGCCCATTTGTTCCACATTATGAGGGTTGAAGTTCCTCAGTTTGGAGATGGAAGGTTGAGAGCTATGCACAGTATTGGTGATCAGGATTCAGTCCTAATCTCTGGTCAGTGTCTGGACATAATTCCATCTTACAGGTAGCGTAGAGGATTCAGACTACAAATGATTAATGAGGTGTTTCTGTAGTCCAGGGTTGGTTCCCATAGACCTATTTGACTAGTGTGTGTGACTGTGAGCAAAGGACTTAACCTGGTAGTGTTGTACTGTATTTGAAAAACTAGTTTGGGCTTGTCAAAGGACACTAAGACTGCATAACTACCTGTGAACTGAAAAACACAGCAAAATACACATTAACTGTATAAATCGTTAGAACAATAAGCATTCCAACCAAACCCTCCCTCCAAAAAATACATTCAACAGCAGAGCTAAGCACAATACTTAGAAATAATAGACTCCCTCACCACATGACTATAATGCATGTACCTGAAACATTCATTATATGTGTTGTCAACATGACACACAAACTTGGCTAGTAGCTACTGTCTCTTATGAAGCCTGAATCTGATTTGACCTACCATATTGCACAGGCAGCTACAGTTCATGGGCACTAAAACATGGCTATGATGCCTAACACATGCAGCAGTAGGCTGCAAAAAGCAAAACTCATCACTTCATGAGCTCACCTTCTAACTTAATTCCTTAACTGACATGGCAACAGTACTGATATTACAAAAAAATAAAATAAAGTAATAAAAAGCTCCCCTAAAATAAACAGTAGAACTCTTAAAAATAGTCTTGATTGACTCCACCCTTATCATATGCTGATATGCTACCTACCTAAAGCCTCATCCACAGTCAAGAAAAAAAAACAACAAAAATAGAAAAAATATTTATCACTTACCTAAGTTGGTTTCCTTGCTCCTTGTGGCTTGATCACTAATACAACTATTGCAGCTTGCTGATATTATGCAAGAAAAATAGAGTCTAAAGTCATAACATTCAGAAATGCCTAGAAAATTTAAAAAGAAAAACTTACTGGAAAATGAATAAATTTAATATGTGAATGTAAGGTTTGTAGTATGCCTGCTGTTATGTGCTTATATATATACTAATGGGCTTGCAAAAATCATAACATGACTCAGGATTTGTGACTATTCACAACATTTTTTCTCTACCTATACAGTGCAAATATTATGCATATTATACCTCTAATGTTATATATATCTATATCAGGCATATATGGATGAAAAAAGCTAAATAAAATATGCTTAGGTCTTTCGTATGCAATGTTAGAAACAATAATAGTGATAGTGTTGCATTAAGGAAGTAGCTATTTCACATCTTCTTCTTTATTACTAAAATAGTATGTACAGTCTACCTACAGTACTAAACCCCACTTTGCTATACTTTAGTAACACAGAGTGCAAATGAATTCAGCTGAAAAAAAACTATTGCATGAATTATTTGAAATGCTAGCTAATTAGAGACAGAAACCACTGCTTGCCAACCTACAGTGCTCAATACCCTCTTCTGAAATAACAAGTAACAACAATACATATGTAAATAATATAGACCACACAGAAGAGTTTAAAAGTGAAAAAATTAAACTTTCCTTAAACAATAAAGAAAACAGTTCTGATATAGATTAAATATGCAAAGATCAAAACAGTGCTCAGAGAAAGAAAAATAAAATCAGTTATACAGACAGGAATATTTAAAAAAGAAATCTAAATAGATTAATAAATCTACTGCTTCTAGCTCAAGGAGTACTAAACCCTTACTGTTCTTGGTTCCTCAAAAATTCAAGGTAGAAATTGAGATTTACATAGAAGCAGTCACCTCAATATATTCAGCAAAACTAAAATTGCTCCCAAGTTTCAAATTCAAATATGTATTCATTTCAGTTTCCTTACTCACACACACACACACACACACACACACAGGAGCTATGGTCCATATTACATAATTTCTTTTGCCACAAAAACACACGCAATTTTACCGCATCAGATTACATTAGTTTCCTTCTCTCCAATGAGGTACAATGCACTAGCTACCAGTACAGTATACTTGTAGTAAGCACTTGCATATTTATGACTGCTCCCTTTCACAGTTCTAGAAAACTGCTTCTTTAAAATATACTTTACTTGCATTTTATAACCACTGACTTTCTTGTCTCCAGCCCCTTACATGACTTCATTCTATGCAAATGAATACATCCTTATGAACTTCTGAAAATATTTAACATTTCAGATAAATGTTTTCTTCTTTCATGACCTTTTTTTTTATTTAACAGAGAAAATGTCAAACATTCTCTGGCCACAAGAACTCATACACTGCAGGCACAAATGATTTATAAAAATCAGTGTATACCAAGATTATATATTCTCGGTTCTGAAGGAGGGATGAGCCTCCTTGAAATTGATTACATGTATATATCTGCAATCGTGGGACTCCACACATATCTACTGACCTCACAAGATCCAAATGTGGCGAAAGTTTTGAAACATGAGGAGAATAAATCTAAGATGACATATCTGCTTCTCTGCTTTATTTAGCAGAAGAATATCGATGTCAAGCAGGAATGGAAATCAAACCAGAAGTGGATAAAAACCAGGCAGCAACTGAATATTCTAAAAAACTAAAGAAAGAATATAAGGTGAAGGACCAGATGAGAAGGCAAGAAATGTGGAAAAAACATAAATATAGTGCAAGTATATAAAACTTCTGGAAGAGCCTCATGTTGATCAAGAACGAATGCAGAAATGGTTTAGGAGAGGTGAATTTACATCAAGAAATGAAAGGTTAATATTGGCAGCCCAAGATAGTGGGCTACGTACACGCTGGTTTACTAAATCCATTGAACATGTGGGAGAAACAGACATATGTGGGTTTTGTGGAACCGAATTGGAAACAGTCACATGCCTTATTGCTGGTTGTGACTCTCTAATGGTAGAGGGACTGTATACTGAAAGGCATAATAATGTGGCGAGATTGTTACACTGGAGATTGTGCAAACATTATGGTATCGAAGTGGTTGAAAAACACTGGAAACATGAGCCACAGAGAATCATAGAAAATGATGAAGTTTGGGAGGGTGGCCTAATGGTTAAGGTGTTTGCCTTACAAACACAAGGTGCAGGGTTTGAGTCTCACAAGGGATAACTGGCTAGGCTTACAATGGCCCACAAGGGCACTTAGCCTCGTACTAACCTATAAACACCACTCCACTACATTACAACCTATAAACATCACATGGGATCACCCAATACCAACAGTCCAAAAGAAAGGTGCTAGAAAACCAGATATAGTGGTCCAAGAAAAGAAGACAAAAGTAGCATTGATCATTGAAATTGCCACACCTAGTGACTACAGTGTCTTGTATACAGAGAGACACAAAGTCATAAAATACCTCGATCTTCAGGCAGAAACAAGAGCCATGTGGAAGAAAGATACCCAGACAGTTCCAATAGTAGTAGGAGCAACTGGCCTTATAAAAAAGAATTTACAATCATATTTAGATATGTTACCAATTCATGTAACACTGTACGAATTGCAGAAGGAGTCATTACTGGGCACATTGTGGGCACTGCAAAGAGCACTTTTGGCTAACATCAAAGAGTGAAACAATACTAATTTCATGAACTTTACTTGTACTTTTATTTAGGAATGGGGTCCACTCCTGTCATGGTATTAGAAACCCAAAAGACTTGGAGAAATTAAAGAAAAAGACAGATTTAAACAGGTTTAGAATAGTTTTATTTATTTATTATTTTATTTTATTTTATATTACATTTGTTTTATCTTACATTTGTTGACCGGGCTAGTCTAGCTGGATACATGTCCATTTTCAGCAGAGGCCCGGGGAGAAAAGCTCCACTACTAAATTATACATTTTAACAAATATTCAAAGCTTATACATACAAAACAAGTCAATCAATTACATGAATCTGAGGAAACCCTTTTACATCCGAGTTTGGTACAAATAGTGAGAGTGACATGCATAGTTAAAAATCAAAAAACAATAATTATTACCTCATTTATACCTGATGTGGACTCAGGTAAGAGTAAATCACAGATCCTCAAAATATCATTTTTTTTCCCTTCTTAAGCTATCTATATCAATAAAAAAATCTTTACAAAGGTACAAACAGTCTTAAGAATATATATATATATATATATATATATATATATATATATATATATATATATATATATAATACATATATATGTATATAAATATACAAAACATACAGGCTTATGATCGGATTATAACCTGTTTATTATATGTTTGGGACATGAATGCCAATACATTCATGTCAAGAGCGAAGCTTGAGAGGAGGTGAATCTTGCCATCCTTGTCGACAGCACATAATATAGGGTTATGATCTGTGAAACGATCGTAATTCTTTCTAGTGTATTGAGCTTTATCTGCTTCATGTACTATTAGTTACAGTGAAAAAAATATCGCTAAGTATTTTGTTGGCCTTCAAAGTCATAAAACACTTAGCAGATGCTTGCCAGAGAAGCAGTGTAATGCTATCTGTCACATTTACACTCACCTTTAATGTCTCACTACTGTGCAGATTTCTGTAAAACATCTCAATTATTGCTTCATATATTTGGTCTGCTCCTGATAAAATCTGTGGTTTTCAGACAAACCACCGAGGATTTAAGTCACCAAATAATGATATATATTTGAGTTTTAGAGTTCATATCCTTCACATTATGCTGGCAAATGCATCATGTTATTCTAGAAATTTTCTAAGTTTTTTTTTTTTTTTTTCAGGAAGTTAGGGACCCATAAAGGGTGTGACAGGAAGCAGAAACAAATCTTTTTCTCTGCTGCTGTCATTTGCTAGTTAGTACAGGCAGATTTTACTGCGTAGCACTAGACTCGACCTTAACAACATAAACAGGGGGTGCTTAACAATTGTTAAGGTTTGTGTGCATGCCACTCTGGCGCTTAACTGGTTTGTCTTTTTCCAAATATTAGAGCATAATCACCACTCCATGTGTATATGTATATATATATATATATATATATATATATATATATATATTTTTTTATCAAATCTTAAATTCAGTTAATTTAGCCTGGAATCCTCCTCATGCCACATATAGAACAAATGCATTATTTATAACTAACATAAGTTTAACGTACTGATAGGCTGCTAAATTCCCTACTCATGAATAAATTACCTTACTGCTCCTGCAGGAATATGTAAAATTCATACACAAAGTCACTCAGACTTTTCTTTCTTATTAAATATAAACAATACTCCCACTGACCACAACTCTACCAAGTTAGGAATGAGTAAGTATCTAAATAAATTTGATGCATAAACAATTTTCTATACAATATACTTTATATACTGCTAGCTCATGTGATTAGCCTGACTAATGCCACCGCATTAGTTATTGCAGAAAAGGTAAACGAGAACAGATTAAGGGAGTTTGGGCACATGCAGAAAAGCAGAAGACAATCTAGTGAAGTAGATTTGGGACAGACAGGAAGAAGACAAGCGGAAACTAAGGCACCCAGTAAATGGTGCACGGATTATGTGAGAGAAGACCTGTGATAGTCAGGCATGAGTGTCAGAGAAGGCATGACATGACATGAAACCTTGACCCTATGTAGAAAATGGAAAAAGGGTGTAGATTATCATGATTAGTCCAAGTTATGTAAATAGTAAGTCAGCAGGTTGTGCATGTTCATTATCAGAATGATTTGGGGGAGGGGACATCTGCCTTATTTTTTCTCTAGAGTGAGAAATATTTATAAACTTCAGTTTCTTGTTTTAGTAATTAAAGGAGATATTTTGTAAGGATAGTATAACAACAGGCAGTGCATATTCTGTCATATATTGTAATAGTTCCTCTGGTTCTGTAGTGAAGAAGTGGAGAAATCTAACCTGGGCTTGAACTTTGTTGACCTGCATTTCTGTGAAGGTAGGGTGAAGAATCATTCTGCTCTACTGAAAGCAATATCTCAGCCAATTATGGTGTAGAGACTGCTAGTTTTAAGTCTTTTGGTGCCATGAATAGTCTTACAGTTCTCTTTGCTGTGCTAATAGTTTGTTATCCGATGGTCACTTTCATAGTGCACTGAAGTCATTTTGTAGCTCTCTGTTTAAGGACTGGGTATTATTATGAGACCTACTGTATCATCAGTGTACAATATGCATTTTAGGTGAGACAGAGCAACAGTGGAGGTTGTTAATACAGAGTCAGAAGAGTACAGTACCAGGTACAGACCTCCATGAGATGCAATTTGTAATAGTGGCAGTGGTAGTAAAAATAAAGCAGAATTCAGCACCGTCCACATCTCTTTGCAGGTACAGTCCAAATGCCAACAGCAGCATAACAAATTATACTGTTGATAGCTTGGTAAATATGAACTGCATCACAGAAAAACACAAACTAACTGTGGCTGTGGCACAGACAGAAAAATCATGATCCAGTTTAGTGTGCTTTGCAGCACCATTTGTATCTGAAGTTTACAGCATATTGACAGCTCCTTGTAACACAATGTTTTAATAGTCAGTGCTAGTTCAGTGAACACTGGATCATCTACACAACATGTGGTTTATTGTTTGCTAACACCATGCCTCAGTGGCATAATAACATGCTAGGCACTTAGACTGAGTGTGTTTACTGTTTAGCAACAGGGATGTGCTCTATGACACTATATAGGCTGTACCTCTGAGTGCCTTATTTTGGTTATAAAATTACCTCCAAACATAAGAAGTGAATAAAGACACATACAAAGTTTAAGCAAGTAAGCAACAGGAGAAATAAAAATATACTGGAAAAAAGAAGAAAAATAATCCCTTGGATTAAATTCCTTCTGATAGTATGAGTCATACTGGAATTATCTGATATGCACAATATATAGGATTAAAATGGCCTACAATGGCAGATAGCCTAGTACTAACCTATGAACTTACACACACACACACACACACACACACACACACACACACACACACACACACACACACACACACTCTCTCACACACACACACACACACACACACACACACACACACACACACACACACACACACACACACACACACATTATTTTGTTACTGTACAGTACAAACCATGATAAATATATCCAATATCATGCTAGTCATCAATAAGGAAGTATCTGAGCTAAAACTAGTTTTATTTTCATTATAATACACATTTTATAAAAGCCCATCAATAATTCTAAATATCAAATCCAATAACTATTTGTATAATGCATTACATATACCTATTCTGTTTTATGATAATCTTCAGATGCTTAAACACCGAAGGAAGAATAAAGGTTTCCAAATCCCTGCAACAATGTCTTACCTCAGACATGCAGTATGATACTTTGGGCAGCACATATTTGTTATTCTATAAATCAGCAATAATCGCGATTATTTCAAGGTACTCTAATGGTGATCTCAAGATGCCTGTTTAGAATACAGAGCACAGTGAGGCCTCATTTTTGATTGATTTTTCTCCTTAGTTCACCAAGGCAATAAACAGACTTTCAGAGTATTAAGCAACATGAGCTGAATACTTAGCCCTGGTCCCTGACCATATCACTCTACTGTCCATTTTTGTCCAAAATGTCCAAATTTTCACTTCATATGTTTGGGTAGTTCCTCATAAAATTTGTGGTTTTCTGGCAAATCAGTGAGGATTGAACTCATTAAATAATGACGTACATTTGTATTTGAGACTTAATTTCCTCAGACAATGCATACTAATATGATTGATTTTTCTCCTTAGTTTACCAAGGCATCAAACGGGCTTTCAGAGTATTAAGTCAAGTCAAAGTTAAAGTGAACTTTATTGTCATTCAGACTCCAAGTGCAACTGAACGAAATTACGTTACTCTGGGCTCGATGTACAAACATCTAACATGTACAACAATTCACATTATTACTTTTAGAGATTCCTACTACATAATATTTACTGTTTTACAGATCAACAAACATTTAGTAAGCTAAAGAGACACAGTATTTATTGTGAGGAGTTCCACAACTACTTCTTATTGCACAGGATTCTGTTGGCTCTAGTCTAAGGAAACATGATATTTATTGCATAAAAATTTCACAGCTGTTACTTGTTGCACAGGATGCTGTTTTAGCATCAGCAGATATTGCACAGAAATAACATTATACTCTGTTAGATTAATTGCACAGCATATGTAATACCTTTTAAAGTTATTGCATGCAAATATGCTTCTCACTCGTCATATTACCTATTATCCCTGATGTCAAGTGAGATGTAGGTTGCTGCTTGAGTTCAGTAGCCTGATGGCCAGGGGATAGAAGTTTCTGATATATCTGGCCATTTTGCAACATATGCTACAATAACACCTCCCAGATGCTAGGTGCTGAAACAGTCCATATGTAGGGTGAGTGCAGTCCATGACTATTTTCCTGGCTCTCTTGAAGCAATGAGACTAGTGCAAGTCTTAAATAGATGGTAGAGTGTTCCAGGTATTCTTTTCTGCTGCTTTCACCACTCTTTGCAGGGACTTGCAGTCTGTGGTGGAGCAGTTGCTATACCAAGCTGTAAAGCTGTTTGTCAGAATGCTCTCAATTGTACCCCTGTAGAAGGTCATGAGAACAAGGGTTGGTAGATTTGCTCTTCTCAGCCTTCTTCAAAAGTTGTAGGCATTGTTGTGCTTTCTTGACAATGGGATTTGTGTTCACAGACCGAGGCAAGTCTTCCGAGATGTGCACCTCAAGAAACTTGGTACATTTTACCTTTCCCACTGTTTCCTCATTGATTGTGAGTTGGGAATGTTTCTTATGTTTTTTCTGAAATCCACAATTACCTCCTTGGTCTTATTCCCATTGACTGCCAGGTTGTTACCACACCATTTATCAGTTGTCTCACCTCCTGTGTATAGGCTGTTTCCTCCTTATTGCTGATGAGACCCACAACTGTGGTATCATCTGCAAACTTGATTATATGATTAGAGCTGTACTTGGCAGTGAGGTCTTGGCTTGCATTAACAGAGTGACTAGCAGAGGGCTCAGAACACAGCCTTGAGGTACACCAGTGCTCAAGGTGATACTATTTGAGGTGTTCTTTCCTTCACATACTGTTTGTGGCCTTTTAGTAAAGAAGTCTAGACTCCAACTGCACATTGGAGTGCTGACACCTAATTGAGTTACCTTCTCTATCAGTTGCAAAGGTAGGATTGTGTTCAATGCCAAACTGAAATGAATGAATAACATTCACACATAGCTGTGGTTTTCCAGGTGATCCAGCAATAGATGGAGTGCCAGTGAAATAACAAATACCATGTATCAGTTTGGATTGTATGCAAATTGGAGCTGGTCCAAGAATGACGGAAGTCTGGATGTTAAGTTCTTAAGCAACATGAACTGAATACTTAACCCTGGCTCCTAACCACTGACCATATACAGTGGTGGCTGCTGACTTCAAATCACTGGGGGGCTACAGGAGACAGTTGAATGGGTGGGGCCAATGGGAAGAGTTGTGACTAACTAGAAAGGGGCAGAGCTATGCTCAAATCCACAAAAACTGGGACTTTAATTAAATAAACTGCCCTCGGTGCCAAAACCATCATTATGAGAGTCCAATCAAGACAAAATGAAGTGTAGAAGAAAAAAATATTTCAATGCATTGGCTACATAACAGTTTACTTAATATCTAGATAGAAAAAAAAAGGTTGAGAGGCATGAAAAAATAAATTACTTTTTAAATACATTACTGGAAATGCCAGTCAAAATCAAGTATAAAAAAAGAAGCAGCACTCAACTCAAATCACTTCTTCTTGTACTGCAGTTCTAATTATAATTTATATTCAGCTTTATAAAAGTACGAAGTAACATGCTGAAAGTAGCAATCTCTGTGATACCCCCACTTGTAAAAATGTTTCTTATCCAAAAAAGACCTGCTGCCTGACAGCAACTATCTACTTATTTCATGGGGAAAACATGATCAAAGCAAAAAATGAACAGCAAACAAGAAACAAGCTCAAGATAAATTGCTTAAAGGATTACTGCACAGGTTATGGACCACACATGATAGATTGCCATTCTGTTTAGTTTAAGGGTAAAGCCTGCAAAGATGACTGCAAGTCTCCAACAAATGTAGTGAGCTCTGGAAAATACTGTAATCCTGTCCTTTATTACAAATACTGTCATATGCATTTCAATACCTAAGACTTATATGTTATCTAGTTATGTAAATATTCTCTGCATGGCAACAACAAAAAGGCTTTCAATGTTGGTAATTTTTTAACAGTATGCTTATTAAAGCTTACTTGCATCTTACAATCTCAGACAAGCTTACCTGATGGCCATTAAAGCATTGCTACTTAAACACAGAGCAACAGACAGTGCAACAACATGCATTTTCTGAATAATAATAAGCATAAATCAACAGTATAAAAATATGACAGAAAACCAGAACATTCTGCAAAATTAAGGACAGATGAAGAGCCACTGTAGTACTTGTGTCTACCTTGGATGGGGGGATACTCTGCACACGTACACTGCATAACTGCTCCTTGCCTTGCTTGGACACATCCAGAGTCACTACATGGGGGAGTGGGTTACAACAAGCATGTCAAAATTTGAAATATCTCTGGCTGACGGTGATGGCCCTGACACATCTGCATACCTCTCAACCTCAGAGCAAGAAATCTGGACAAAGCCATAATTAGAAGTGGGATAAAGGCCCAAAAATAAGGACAATTTTAAATATTGCTTTTATAAACTTACAAAGATAATAGAATAGTAGGTCTGGCATTAGTATGAATTTTCTGAAGGGTATGACATCTAAAACTCAAATGTCTGTCATTATTTTATAACTTCAGTCTTTAATGATTCGCCACTAATTTGCCAGAAAACCACAATTTTATGAAAAATGGACCAAAAATGTGATGCAAAAATATAAAATAGTCACACACTACAGCTGGGAACCTGTCAAAGAAGTGACACTTTTAATATTAGAACTAAGTTGAACAGCTGACAAAATAAGATAATCTACATGTATTTCTGAAATAAAGGTAATCTGTAACTCTGATCATTGCAATTATTTCTTAATTGTAAACCCTCTGCATTTTCTTCCAGAAGTGCCATTTTGTGGAGGGATTATTAGGAGAGCAACATTTTGATCCAAAGTCAGGGACAGTTGAGAAGTTTGGATATACCTAATTCTATAAAGCAATTTATTTGTGCGTACCTCTCAACCTCTTAACACAGGAAATCCGGACAAGGCCAAATATATTGGAGGGAACATACAAATAGTACTAAAAATTGCTGTTGTATAAATTTAGACAGTTGATAGAATAACAGGTCTGTCTTTAGCATGCATTTTTCTGAAGGGTATGAAGTCTGAAAGTCAATGTCTGTCATTATTTAGTGACTTCATTCCTAAATGATTTGCCAGAAAACCACAAATTTTATGAGGAACAAACCAAAAATAAGCAAAAATCTATTCATTCTGTGAAAATCTGGTCATTTGAGCGGTATATTTCAACTGGGGCTGTCTTTGAGTTTGCCGCCCTTCCTCCCTCACAAAATCATGGTCGAATGGAGCCTCCCCCCTGCGACCATTCCAATGTCATATTACTTGGCTATTTCACCCCATTTACCATAAACACTGTAATTTGCATACTGATTTAATCCTACAATAATTTGGATTTCATTTAAAAGTTTTATTTTACATTTTATAGCACAAACACTAATAGACATCTGCTAAATAAAAGCAATGCAGTCTCACAATGAAAATAGACTTAGCATTAAAACATCTCTGGCCTTGAAACTCACATTCATTGAAACAGTATTGAAACCCACATTCAAAGAAAATACATCTGGCCAATGTCAGATAAAGATTCATTTTGGGCTGCTTTCAAATCATAGGCCCCTTGCACATGAAACATACATGTGTTCTTTGATACACCTTCCTGACTGTATTAAACTATATTCCTTGTATAATACAGTACAGTTCTTAGAGGGCATTTTAAATTCATTGTTTTGAACATTTTCCCAGTAAACAAAGAAACAAAATGCATGCACCAATAATGACAAAACTGCCCAGTTCAGAAGATTTCCATCATAAAAGTCTACTCAAACTTCTGCAATCCACCAGTATCGGCAAATATGTACAATCGCTACTGAAGTAAATGTCATCTAAATAATTCCACATTAATGAGATCTGTAACTAATGAAGAGGTTGTTGCTAGCAAACAACTTTATATTTCATTGTTTCATCTACAAATAAAGTGCCTGTTGCCCTTGAGGAATAACTTGTCCATGTTACATTAAAGAAATGATAAGCTAGCAATATTGCAATAGGGAATGGATGAAAAACTGATAACAGGTTGATAGTTACTAAGTATCCCCTCCAAAGAGGACATTCTCAGGACTGCATCATCCACCCACTTTAAAACTAAAACACACTACAGTATCAGCAATGCATCTACATACTGTGGGAGTAGAACCCACAGCTTTCTGCATTAAAAGCAAGTACACTACCTGCTGTGCTATTAACATTGCAAGCAGACTCAGTATAAGCAGCAAGCTCTTAGCTCCTTGTAAAATCCACTCAACACTCAACTGTATCTCTCAACTTTGCAGCACATGATCACAAGAAATCTGGAAAAAGCCAACATTTATTGGGGGAGGTCGACAAAAACCCAAAAACCAGGGACACATTTTAAACATTGCTTGTATAACCTGGGAAAGTAGATAGAATAAAATGTTGTGCTACCACATGCATTTCATTGCCAAGTCTTGAACCCAGGACCCTCTGCATTATAGTCAGAACAACATACCCCTATGCCAAATCAGCTGTTTCTTGAAAGACAGGAAGACTGAAACTGAAATGGCTATCATTTAGTGAATTCAGTTCTCACCATAGTTCTCAACTTCTTAGCACAAAACAGCTGGACAAAGCCAAAAATGGAGGAATACAGCCCTCAAACATATTCAGTGAATTCAGTTCTCACCATAGCTCTCAAACTCTTAGCACAAAAAAAACCTGCACAAAGCCAATAATGGGGGAATACAGCCCCAAAAATAGGGACAAATTTCAAATATTGATCTTATAAACTTAGAAAATTGCTAGAATAAAATGTTTTGTATTACCATGTACTTTCTGAAGAATAAAGTTTTTTGGCTTTTACCAGTTAGGGGTCGCCACAGCAGAACTCCGGTCTGCTCATGAGTGGCAGTGCATTTTTACAGTGTTGAGTTGCCAGCTGGCACCTGAATTACTCTCTCTAGCCACCAGTTATTGTTAACTGGGGCATTTCACATACACACACACACCAGTACCTGAAGTATGCTCCGAACCTCCTCCATAAGCCAGTACTCTGATACAGAGTCCTATTTCCTCCATTAAAGGTCCATTTGTAGCAGATAATTTCCAGGAGGTCCTGATAGTTCCCCATTAAGCAGCTAAGCCAGTGAGTTGAATAATTCCTCATGTCCTCAGCTAAGCAGCCTGTTTGCACCAGAATGTGGACCGAGTATGCATGTGTGCACTGCCTGCCTCTATGTATTCCAATACACATACTGACCGTGCAGTCTGATCCCCTTCCAGTCTATGCGGTTGTAACTGCATAGACTTCTGGGCCATTTGTAGACTGCTGCCTTTTTCTGAATCCGGACTGGTTAAACAGCAGTTCAGATTTGAATTTGCATGCATTTGCATGCATGCACGTGTAAGTTCTGGGATTTTTCTATTTTGGCATGTGTGAGTTCCGGGATTTTTTATTTTGATTTTTCAGTTGGGGGGCTGCAGTCCTAGAGTCCTATAGCATGAGGTGTCACTGACCATATATTTCTACTGTCCAGATTTTTGCAAAACATCTAGATTTGCACCTCATATGTTTGGGTAGTTCCTCATAAAATTTGTGGTTTTCTGGCAAATCAGTGAGGATTGAACTCATTAAATAATGACGCACATTTGTATTTGAGACTTCATTTCCTCAGACAATGCATACTAATATGATTGATTTTTCTCCTTAGTTTACCAACGCATCAAACAGGCTTTCAGAGTATTAAGTCAAGTCAAAGTCAAAGTGAACTTTATTGTCATTCAGACTCCACAAGTGCAACTGAACGAAATTGCGTTACTCTGGGCTCGATGTACAAACATCTAACATGTACAACAATTCACATTATTACTTTTAGAGATTCCTACTACATAATATTTACTGTTTTACAGATCAACAAACATTTAGTAAGCTAAAGAGACACGGTATTTATTGTGAGGAGTTCCACAACTACTTATTGCACAGGATTCTGTTGGCACTAGTGTAAGGAAACACAATATTTATTGCACAAAAATTTCATAGCTGTTACTTATTGCAAAGGATGCTGTTTTAGCATCAGCAGATATTCCACAGAAATAAGATTATACTCTGTTAGTTTAATTGCACAGCATATTTAAAACCTTTTAAGATTATTGCACGCAAATATGCTTCTCACTCATCATATTACCTACCATCCCTGATGTCAAGCATGATGTAGGTTGCTGCTTGAGTTCAGTAGCCTAATGGCCAGGGGATAGAGGTTTCTGATAAATCTGGCCATTTTGAAACACATGCTACAATAACACCTCCCAGATGCTAGGTGCTGGGACAGTCCATATATAGGGTGAGTGCAGTCTATGACTATTTTCCTGGCTCTCTTGAAACAACAAGACTAGTTCAAGTCTTAAATAGATGGCAGAGTTGTCCTGGTAATCTTTGCTGCTGCTTTCACCACTCTTTGCAGGGACTTGTGGTCTGTGGTGGAGCATTTGCCATACCACACTGTAAAGCTGTTTGTCATAATGCTCTCAATTGTGCCCCTGTAGAAGGTCATGAGAACAGGGGCTGGTAGATTTGCTCTTCTCAACCTTTGCAGAAAGTATAGGAAGTGCTGTGCTTTCTTGACAATGTCATTTGTGTTCACGTACCAAGATAAGTCTTCTGAGATGTGCACCTCAAGAAACTTGGTTCTTTTTACCCCCTCCACTCTTACCTATTGATCTTGAATTGGGAATGTTTTTTATGGTTTCTTCTGAAATCCACAGTTACTTCCTTGGTCTTATTCACATTGAGTGCCAGATTGTTGTTACAACCTCAGGTGGCTGTTTACTCCTTATTGCTGATGAGACCCACAATTGTGGTATCATCTGCAAACTTGATTATATGATTAGAGCTGTACTTAGCAGTGCAGTCTTGCATTTACAGAGTGACTAGCAGAGGGCTCAGAACACATCCTTGAGGCACACCAGTGCTCAAGGTGGTACTATTTGTGATGCTCTTTCCTGCACATACTGTTTGTGGCCTTTCAGTAAGGAAGTCTAATCTCCAATTGCACATTGGAGTGCTGACATCTAATTGAGTTAGCTGAGGTATGACTGTGTTCAATGCCAAACTGAAATCAATGAATAACATGCACACATAGCTGCTTTTGTTTTCCAGGTGGTCCAGCAATAGATGGAGTGCCAGTGAACTAGCATCTGCCATGCATCAATTTGGTTTGTATGCAAACTGGAGTGGGTCCAAGGATGACGGAAGTCTGGATCTTAAGTTCTTAAGCAACACGAGCCGAATACTTTGCCCTGGCCCCTGACCAGATCTCTCTACTGTACAGATTTTTGAAAAATGTCCAAATTCTCACCTCATATGTTTGGGCAGTTCCTCATAAAGTTTGTGGTTTTATGGCAAATCAGTGAACAGTGCACATTTGTATTTGAGACTTAATTTCCTCAGAAAATGCATACTAATACAAATGCTGCTATTCTAGCAACTTTCTAAGTTTAAACTTTATAAGAGCAATATTTAAAACCTGTCTCTATTTTTGGGCCTTTGACCTCATTATTTTAGGCATTGTCAAGATTTCTTGCCCTAAGAGGTTGAGAGGTATGTCCTATGACACTGCTTTCATGAGAGACAGAGACACATGTTGCTTTTTTTCAATGACCAAGAAGACACTAGTAATATAAATTTGGAGAGTATGGGTTGCTCACCTCCACACTGAAGTTGCTGGGGCAGCCTGTCCCCCATATACACACTTAAATGTCAGTGAGCCTGATCTTTAGGGGGGGCTATCTTCTGTGAGTCACAGTGGAATGATTTACTATATCCTTGGTTTAAAATCAAGAAGAATATACATTAAAACTATGCTTTACTTTGCTGCATTGCTGCCTATCAAGCAGTGTAGCTGCATTGCTTGGTTGCTTTCTCCAAATGGCCTGGTGATCCCTTCATTAGTTTGTCCATGTATGCCCAAGCACTTAAATAACACCAAAATGAAACATCTCCCCATCAGTCCATTCAGTAGTTAGTCCATGTATACAGAAGCACTTCAGTGACACCAAAATTAAACATTTCCCCCAATGACAACTTCAGTAGTTTCCCGATGTATGCACAAGCATTTAAAAAATAGAAAAAAAACAGCTTCAGAAAGCAGCCAGTAGTTTTAAAGTGCATAAAGCGCTTTTCATTTAATAAAATCAAACTTCTTCAGATGCAAACACACAAGGTACACGTTTCAGTTAAATAAAATACCAGGAAGTGTTTGAGCCTGTCAGCTCACATGCTGTGATGACATCAGCAACAATAGTTAACCCTTCCTGTTCTGCACACTATAAAAAAATGCTCCCCCAGATTCACTAATCTGCTGTGCAGGACTAAACTAGTCCTGCACGTAATTGGCAGTTTAAGAGGAGGATGACAGCGTGCCATGCATAATAATGAAGGAGCACCACCGGAGCTCCAAATACTACACTGAGCATGGGCGAGTGCAGGGGGTGTGTCTGAGAGCAGAGCTCTCAGAATAAACATACCCCTGCAAAGTAGAACAGAAAAAAGTGTAAATAAATGAGCGAAACCACTCATAGGTGTCCGCATATCTCCACCAACAGTCCCCATGTGTTCAACAGCAACAGTACATTGAAATAAAATGAAAAAACCCTTGTATTAATATTTTTAAAACCCCGTGTACAGCTAACCGTAGGTGCACAGGTTTGACTATTGCCTAGCTACAGTTAAAGCAGCTGAAAAGGCTGAAGAGGATAACAAGGAATATACATGCAAATGAAGCAGCACAGCAATAGTGGAGTGGTTGGAGCATAAGCATAATGAACAGGCATTCCCAGTTTGAGTCCCACTGCAGCGCAAATCATTTTCCACCGGAAATCTGTATATGAACATAATTTTACATCATTTTGCCATATAACCTACATAATAACAATTAAATGTGAACTGGAGTACTGCATGAAATGCGCATGTGAAGTGTTAGTGACATAATGAATAAGGGACAAGTAAGCAGGTCTAAGCACAAATAAGCAGCAGTAAGGGTGTCCAAGTGCATTTGCACAGGGGTAAGCATTGTCCACACAGAGTAAGCAAAGTAGATGCTAACTGAGTGTAAGAAACTGTAATCGGAGATTAGCTGTGCTTACCATTGTGCAAACCCGCGCAAACCCCCTTACAACCACTTTAAAGTGCCTTAATCACTCTGGATCCAACGGTCCATGTTCTGCCCAGCAACAAAATAAACTGCCTCTGCAAGGCTCAAATCGAGCACCCTGTACACTATAGTCACAGTAGTTAACCACTAAGCCATCATAGCAATAGATAAGTAAGATTAAGTCCATACATCCCATACATCCACATGTTTTTAGATAGATATACAGCAATATGTATATATGTGTATATGTGTGTGTATATATAGATATATATGTGTGTGTGTGTGTGTGTGTGTGTGTGTGTGTGTGTGTGTGTGTCTGTGTGTGTGTGTGTGTGTGTGTGTGTGTGTGTGTGTGTGTGTGTGTGTGTGTGTGTGTATAGATATACACAGATATATAGCTATGATAGTAAACAGCACATAAGAATGACATATGTTCACAGGCTATGCCAATGGAAGTGAGGGGCCCAAGCAAGAATCATGTAACACGTCACATGACCTCCCCTCCAGCCAG